>NC_089585.1:7803796-8103796 GCF_019320115.1 Miscanthus floridulus
CCTTAAGTTTCTAGCCTCATTTGCAAACTCTGGAAATTCCCTGTCTATCGCTCTTCACTGGGACCCATCAGCTGGGTGTCTCAGCATATTGTCTACCTTACGGTCTTCTTTATGCCACCGCAACAACTTTGCATGGTCTTTATTTCTGAACAAATGTTTTAAGCGTGGTATTATAGGAGCATACCACATAACATTGGCAGGGATTTTCTTTCTAGGACGTTGTTCACCCTCGATGTCACCAGGATCATCGCGCCTGATCTTATACCGCGCTACTTTACATATCGAGCATTCATCCAAATTCTCGTATTCATTGCCATGGTAGAGGATGCAGTCATTAGGACATGTATGTATCTTCTGGATTTTTAATCCCAAAGGGCAGACAACCTTTTTTGCTTCGTACGTAGTGGTGGGCAATTCATTTGGCTTTGGAAGCATCTTCTTTATGAGGTCCAATAAATTCCTAAATGCCTTGTCGGATACACCATTCTTTGCCTTCCACTATAGCAATTCTAGTGTTGTACCCAGCTTTTTTTGCCCCTCTTCGGCCGTCGGGTATAGCAACTTCCTATGATCCTCAAGCATGCGCTCGAACTTAACTTTCTCTTTTTCACTTTCGCATTCTTGTTGTGCATCACGAATGGCATCGCCAAGAGCATCACTGAGATCATCTTCTGCCGCTACCTCTTCTTCATCTCTCCCCATTGTAGTATCATCAAAGGCACCATACTGAGCAATAATGCCATCAATGTCTAAATTTTCTCCTTCACCTTCTTCCATCATGACCCCGCTTTCTCCATGCTTAGTCCAACATATATAGTTTGACATGAAACCTGACTTAAGCAAATGTGAATGAAGACTCATTGAGCTTGAATATTCCTTTAAATTCTTACATATGGCACATGGACAGCACATGAAACCATCCTGCTTATTTGCCTCGGCCACACCTAAGAAATAGTGCACGCCCTCAATAAAGTCTTGGGAGCGGCGATCGGCATTGTACATCCAATGGCGTGACATAATCTGCATTACACGACAAATTATGAAAACCTTGAACATAATTAAGTATTTTATTACACAATATAGATGACACACACACGGTTGATTAATTAACTAAGCCTGGCTACAACGTAAGCAATCCCAACTATCACTAAAAAACTAAAACTACAATGCACTTCAGTAACATAATTATTTCGTGATCATACGCAACTAAAACAGACAAATCATTCTTCTGTTGAATATCAATAAGCTTCTCCTGCTGGCTCACTGCCTCATCATCATCAGCCGCTACCTCAAGCGCACCCGAATTCTGCACGTATGTAGCATAATCTTCCTCCCAGTATTAACCATCGCATCCATTGCCCTCCCACTGAAATTAAAGCCAAAAAATATTTAGTAAAAAATATTCAAGAAAAGCAGGTCAATTAGCCATAATAATCAAATGCGTAAGAAACTCACATCGCGATCCAGGCACTTGTAGAAAACACGACCCTTGTTGGGTCCCTGTCTCTTGACTCGGTACTCCATCACAATCTTCTGCTTACACTTGCCGCAGATAATGAGAGGGAGTTCTGGCCTCAGTCGTTTTGCAACCGAACGAGAGGCCGAGGATCTGGTACCAGTTGTCATCTACTTTCTATACTTATTTTTGCAAACTTGTGTAAATTTTACATTTTCTAAAATAATATATTTAAACAAAACTAAAATTATTTATTTATCTAACTAAACCATGAAATATGTACTATGTATAATAGTAAAATACCAAACTATCAAGTGATTTTACTATTGTAAATCATCATGTGATTTTGAGCTAAAAACGATATAGAAATCACATAGCTCAAAAACATGTTTCAATAAATAACCATCTGTACTAGTTGACGTTGCTTACGTGATCATCTCGGCGAGCATTTCTCCACCGGACGGCACCGTACTTGGCCAAGGAAAAGCTCCGATTCTACGAGAAAGGGAACACGGTCTTCCACGACTGTTGCCGCTCTCCCTCGTAGAATCAAAGCTCCTCCTTGACATCCGTTACCGCTCGGCAAAGAACATGCTCGCCGAGATGAACACGGTCCGCAAGTTCAACTAGTACGGATTTTCTATAATTTTCTAACTATTTACTAAGTTTTTGATTTCATGGAAAATTTAATTCTAAAAAATAAAAGGCATGATTTCTAAGTATTTCATTTCATGGAAAAAATAATTCTAAGTGACCTGCTCGATATCGGCGAGCTCGCGGGCGTTTAGGTTGCCGAGGATAGTAACATTTGTAGATGACATTTGTAGGTCTGAAGTTATCAAATATCCATCAAATTATAGCTCAAAAACATGTTTCAATAAATAACCATCCATACTAGTTGACCTTGCTTACGTGATCATCTCGGCGAGCATTTCTCCACCGGACGACACCATACTTGGTCAAGGAAGAGCTCCGATTCTACGAGAAATGGAACACGGTCTTCCACGACCGTTGCCGCTCTCCCTCGTAGAATCAAAGCTCCTCCTTGACGTCTGTTACCGCTCGGCAGAGAACATGCTCGCCGAGCTGAACACGGTGCGCAAGTTCAACTAGTACGGATTTTCTACAATTTTCTAAGTTTTTCATTTCATAGAAAAATTAATTCTAAGATCACGTAAGCCGCCGGGGACGAGGATGGCGCGTGCTCCAGCGAGGACGAGCGAGGACGTGCAAATCATCATGTGATTTTGAGCTAAAAATGACATATAAAATCATAATAAAGTCCAACATATAAAGTTACACATGCATCTACATCGTAAAATAAGATAAGCTACTGGTAAAACATAAGAGGATTAAGTTTGTTACCTCCAAAATCGAAGAGCAACACCAATGAAGGGGGAGAGAGCAAGAACAACAGCAAGCTGAAGAACAGAGGCAGTGAGTTTGAATGGAATGGCTCGGGCTCGGGGAGAAAGAAATGAGCTGGATTATAGGCCGGGATAATTAGTCCCGGTTAGGGGGCCAAACCGGGACTAAAAGCTTTAGTCCCGGCTGGTATTACCAACTGGGACTAAAGGTTTGGTAATACCAACCGGGACTAAAGATCCCTGCCCCGCGGACGACTGTTGGGTAGGGACCTTTAGTCCCGAGGACAAAAAAAAAATGCCGAGGCTAATATCAAATTGGGACATTATTCTAAAGTCTGTTCTCTAGTAGTGTGATACTTTAAACGATACTGGCCTTACCGGGGAGCTTGGGTGCTGCTGTGCTGGACCATGCATGCAGATTCCTCCATGCATGACCCCAAGTGCATGAATGGCATGTCCTAGATTGTTTGGCACGTGTGCATACACGCATTACGCATGTATGTAGTGCACTATATGAGCATAGATCATCATACATGTGCACCGAGTAGAAACGACACAGGATTAAGGATATTAGTGACAGTCCAGTGCATATATACATCCGGTCAGTCCTAATTACTTTAAGTGATGGATTAACTCAAAAACTTACTCAAATGAACTAATGGCATTTCACATAATTTGAGCGAGAGAAGAAATGAACCAGAAGTATAGAGTAATGACATTTAATCATAATTAGTTAGTTGACCAAAAAAATATCATTGGGTACCCACTTCCATCCTTAGTTTAGTTCATCTGACTTCTGATGAGTTTGTCACATACCTGGAAGCGTTGTTTGGCTCCTGGAGGCCACGCTTGACGAAGAAGAGGTGGGCATTGAGGGTCTAGCTGTTTGGTTTGGATTCTAAGAAAGTTGTGGACTTTGGTTGCCTGTGGTGGAATGTTGCTGTCTACACAAGTTTCAGAGGGCAGCAACCAAACAAGCTCTAAGCGCACGGAAAAGAAAAGAAACTGGATAATTTTCTCTCAGCTCTACGAGAAGGTCTGAAACTCTGGTTTTTAGATTACTTCCCGAAGAGTTCCACAAAAAAAACATGAAGTTGCACTAATACAATAACTATTTTCACAGCCAGTCAAACAGAATTAAGAGAGGCGGGCAAGGCACCCACCTCTGGTTTGGCGTCATTGTTAATAAGAGTTTTCAGAGACATTCCAATAGGCCTGCCTCAGTGAATAAATTAAAAAAAAACAACGAGCCCATCGATGAGTCCCGTTAATCCCATCAACTTGTCGTCGTTGCTGCTCACTGGATCCACGCGTATGTTTTAAGTGTTTCACACTAGTAGAGAACAGACCTTTGATCCAAGGGCTAAACTAGGCTCTAGTCCCGGGAAATATTGCGCCCAGGACTAGAGAGACCTTTAGTCCCGGTTGGTGGCTCTAACCAGGACTAAAGGTCCCTGCCCAACGGCTCCTGCGCCAGGCGACTAAAGGTCCCTGCCCAACGGCTCCTGCGCCAGGCGACTAAAGGTCCCTGCCCAACGGCTCCTGCGCCAGGCCGTTGTGGCAGGGGACCTTTAGTCCCGGTTGGAGCCACCAACCGGGACTAAAGGTCGACCTTTACTCTTGGTTGGTGGCTCCAACTGGGAGTAAAGCTCTTGTCCCGGCTAGTGGCGTGGTCCGGGACTGGAAAGTGACCTTTAGTCCCGGTTGGATCCACCAACCGGGACTAAAGGTCCCCCCTATAAATCCTGCTGGCCGTCTTCTTTCTCCCCGAGCCCGCCCGAGAGCTTCAGTTCAAATTTAAGCAGTGTTCTTGCTCTTTCTCCATCCATTCTTCGATTCCTCCGTCGATTTCTTCGATTCCTCCGTCGATTCTTCGGTTCTAAAGGTTACCAACTTCATACTCTCATGTTTCACCATTGTCTTATCTCATTTTGTTCACTATATATATATATGATTCTTTATTGTGGTTTTTTTCATTTATAAGCAATTTGAGCTCAAAATCACTTCAAGCTTGCATATTTACATGAAGGAAGGTTAAAGTAGTTATTAAAAACTAGTATTCACTATTCATTTGTAGCATGCATAGCACACTTCATTATTTAGAGATATAGAGAATTTTAGAGTTTTTTTAATTTTATTTGTTTATAAAATGAGAAATTTATAGTGTATTAAAAATGAGTATAGAGAGTAGCTGGCAACTGCTTCCGGGTCCTCGGCCTCTCATGGGTTTCCAAAGCGACTTAGGCCGGGCCTCCCACTCATTGCATGCGGCAAGTGTTGTGATGAGACGAAGATTGTGATGGAGTACCGAGTGAAGAAGGAGGGTCCCAACAAGGGTCGTATTTTCTACAAGTGTCCAGATCGCAATGTGAGTTATTTTATCGTATTTAATGACTATGGTTAGTTTATACCTATTTTTATGATGGTTGTGATTAAAGTTCTAATTTTCTGTTTTAATTTCAGTGGGATGGCACTGGATGTTCAGGCTTCTACTGGGAGGAAGAGTATGTTGAACTCGTGCAAAAATATCATGCACAACAGGCAGATATGGTGGCTAATGAGGCAGTGATCCAGTCGAAGAAGCCCAAAGATGTTGAACAAACAGGGGATCTATCTGTTTTAGTTGGGATTGGTCGCAAAATCCTTGTGCTGCTGAAGTGCATTTTAGCTTTAGTGTTTTTAGTGGTAGTTGAGATTGTCTACATTGTAGCGAGGCTTTCTTAAATTTATAGCTTTTGTGGTGGTATGCATGTTGTATAATTAACTAATTATATTCTAGGTTTTAATACGGTATTTATGTCATGTAATGCAGATGAGTCGGCATTGGATGTACAATGCTGATCGTCGCTCCCAAGAGTTCATGGACGGCGTGCATTCTTTGTTATGTGCGGCCGAGGCAAACAAACGTGATGGTTTCATGTGCTGCCCATGTGCCGTATGTAAGAATACGATGGAATATGCTAACTCAAAGACTCTTCATTCACACTTGTTCAAGTCGGGTTTCATGCCAAACTATATTTGTTGGACAAAGCACGGAGAAATCGGAGTTGTAATGGAAGAAGGTGAAGAAGAACAATGGGGCGATGATGACATTTTTGCTGAATATGGTGCCTTCAATGATACTGCAATGGGGGAAGCTGAAGAAGAGGTGGGGGCAAAGGAGAAGCCCGCTAAAGAAGAGGTGGGGGTAGAGGAGAAGCCCGCTGAAGAAGAGGTAGGGGCAGAGGAGGAGCCCACTGACGATCTTGGTTAGGCCATTTGTGATGCACAAAGAGAATGCGAAAGTGAAAAGGAGAAGATTAAGTTCGACCGCATGCTAGAGGATCACAAGAAATTGCTATACCCAACTTGTGATGTGGGGCAGAAAAAGTTAGGTACCACATTGGAATTGCTGCAATGGAAGGTAAAGAATGGTGTATCTGACGAGGGATTCGTGAAGTTACTAAAAATCCAAAAGAAGATGCTTCCGAAGGATAACGAATTGCCCAGCACTACGTACGAAGCAAAACAGGTAGTCTACCCTTTAGGATTAGAAATCCAGAAGATACATGCATGTCCTAATGACTGCATCCTCTACCATGGCATGGAGTATGAGAAGTTGGATGCATGCCCTGTATGTCACGCGTCGCGGTATAAGATCAGGCGAAATGACCCTGGTGATATTAAGGGCGAACGTCCCAAGAAGAAAATCCCTACCAAGGTTATGTGGTATGCTCCTATAATACCACGCTTAAAACAGTCTTTTTAGAAACAGAGACCATGCAAAGTTGTTGCGATGGCACAAAGAAGACCGTAAGGTAGACAATATGTTGAGACACCCTGCTGATGGGTCCTAGTGGAGAGCAATCGATAGAGAATTCCTCGAGTTTGCAAGTGACGCAAGAAACTTAAGGTTTGCTTTAAGTACGGATGGTATGAATCCTTTTGAGGAGTAGAGCAGTAGTCACATCACTTGGCCTTGTTACTCTATGTATCTACAACCTTCCTCCCTGGTTATGCATGAAGCGTAAGTTTATTATGATGCCGGTGCTCATCCAAGGCCCAAAGCAACCTGGCAATGACATCGATGTGTACCTAAGGCCACTAGTTGAAGAACTTCTACTTTTGTGGAACAAGCCAGGTGTACGCATGTGGGATGAGCACAAGCAGGAGCACTTTGACCTGCAAGCATGGTTGTTCGTAACAATCAATGATTGGCCAGCTCTAAGTAATCTTTCAGGACAATTAAACAAGGGATATAATGCATGCACGCACTGTTTTGGTGACATAAAAGGTATATTCTTGAAAAAGTGTCGCAAGGTCGTGTACCTTGGACATCGACAATTTCTTCTAGCAAATCACCCCATAAGAAAGAAAGGCAAGCATTTTAAAGGTAAGGCAGACCACCAGACCAAGCCTCGCAACCGAACTGGTGAGGATGTCCTCGATATGGTCAATGATGTGAAAGTAATATTTGGAAAGGGACCTGGCAGCCAACCTATTTTGAAGGATGCCAACAGTCATGCACCCATGTGGAAGAAGTCCATATTTTAGGAGCTACCCTATTGGCAAGTCCTAGAGGTCCATAGTGCGATCGACGTGATGCACCTGATGAAGAATCTTTGTGTGAACCTGCTAGGCTTCATGGGCATGTATGGGAAGCCTAAGGACACAATTGAAGCACGACAGGACCTGCGGTGTTTGAAAGAACGAGACAACCTATATCTAGAGAAGACAGATGATGGACGCCAGTACTTAAGTCCTGCCAGCTACACTCTTAGCAAAGAAGAGAAGGACAGCTTGTTTGAATGCCTAGATAGCATTAAGGTACCGTCTGGATTCTCCTTCAATATAAAGGGTATAATAAATGTGCCAGAGAAGAAATTTGGACACTTAAATTCCCATGACTGCCATGTGCTCATGACTCAATTACTTCCAGTTGCATTAAGAGGAATTCTACCGCCAAATGTACGTCTAGCCACCGTAAAGTTATGTGCATTCCTCAATGTAATTTCTCAGAAGGCAATCGATCCAACGGATCTAGCGAAACTACAGAATGATGTGGTTCAATGTCTTATCAGCTTTGAGTTGGTGTTCCCTCCTTCCTTCTTTGATATCATGACACACCTCCTAGTTCATCTAGTCAAGGAGATTACTATTCTCGGTCCTATGTTCCTACACAATATGTTCCCCTTTGAGAGGTTTATGGGAATCCTGAAGAAATATGTTCATAACCATGCTCAGCCAGAAGGAAGCATCACTAAGGGCTACGGAACAGAGGAGGTCATTGAGTTCTATGTTGACTTTATTCCTGATATTAACCTGATTGGTGTTCCTGAATCGCGACACGAGGGGAGACTAAGTGAAAAGGGGACACTAGGGAAGAAAACATATATTGGTAAGGGTGATGATTATTTCAATAAAGCACACTACACAGTTCTTCAGAACTCGTCATTGGTGCATCCATATATCGAGACACATAAGGAGTTCTTACGATCCAAGTTTCCAGGGAAGACTGAAGCTTGGATTACACGTCAGCACATAGAAACTTTCAGCGACTGGTTGCAAAAAGAATGTTAGGGTGATGAGAGTATTGATGAGGAGCTGTATTTGCTAGCTAGGCAGCCATCGTGGCATATCCTCACATACAAAGGGTACGAGATAAATGGGAATGCATTTTACACAGTAGCACAAGATAAAAAGGAGCACCAACCAGAACAGTGGTGTCCGCATAGATGCCACCGACCCTAGTGGGAATAAGCAAACATACTATGGCCGCATAGAGGAGATATGGGAACTAGACTATGCATCTCATTTTAAGGTACCTTTGTTCAAGTGCTAGTGGGTAAAGACGACTAGAGGCGGCGTAGCAGTCGACAACCAGTATGGAATGACAACAGTGGACCTCAACAATATTGGGTACAAAGGCGAACTATTTGTCCTTACGAAGGATGTGACTCAGGTGTTCTATGTCAAGGACATGTCTACAAAACCGAAGAGAGGGAAAAACAACAACCACCCAATCAATGATGAGCCAAAGCGCCACATAGTTCTTTCAGAAAAAAGAAACATCATCGGAATCGAAGACAAGTTAGACATGTCAGAAGATTATGAAAAGAATGACTGAATTTCACCCTTCACAGTGAACAAAGACCCTAGCATCTAGCTAAACGATGAGGACACTCCATGGTTACGACGCGATCATAACCAAGGGACATACGTCAAGAAGAAGTTCACTACTGTGCCCGCTTGATATATATATTGATGTTCAATAGTGTGTATTAGAGATATTATGTAATAATTGTGAATTTTTGTTTGATGTTGAATTATGTCACGTTGAAATGATGTGAAAACAAATTTATGTTTGATGTTGGGATTATATCACGTTGAAATGATGTGAAAACAAATTTATGTTTGATGGTGGGATTATGTCACGTTCAAATGATGTGAAAACAAATTTCCAGTCAAAACACAAGAGTTTTTCTGAATTTAATTAAACACTATATTTTTGCATTATCGAAATAGTAATTTAAACACTATATTGTGTTTTAAAACTTGTTAAAAATAATTAAAACATTAGGTCACATAATTTTCCTGTGTGCAATAAAGCAAAATAGAATCTATATTTTTTAAAAATATTTTTATGTCTTTTACTTAATTTTCTGTGCAATTAACTATCCTTTTATCATTTGTGTAAAAAGAAATATATTAAAATTCTAATGAAATGGCGGGCAGCGAAACTGCAGTTTGGCTGCCCGCCAAAAACCTTTAGTCGTGGGCGCCACCACCAGCTGGGACTAAAGGTTACCTTTAGTTTTGGGTGCCACCACCAGCCGGGACTAAAGGCGCGTTAACAGGGCTCGGGACTAAAGGGCCTTTAGTCCCGGCTGGTGGCGGCGCCTGGGACTAAAGGTCCTCTCCCTTACATAGCCTCTGCGCCCGCCCTGGCCCCTCTTCTTCCTCCTCCCCACTGCCGAGCCAAGCCCTAACAGACCCGCCGCCGCTCGTCCGATCCGTCGCCGACGCCGCACCTCGTGAGCGCCCGCACGCACACCGGCGCCCCACCGCCCCGATGTCGCACGCCCCGACTAAGCGCGTTCGCTGATGTGCCGCCCCCCGACCACCCCGGCCCAGCGCCCCAACGCCCCACCGCCCTGACGCTCGGCCCCGACGCCACACTATGGCCCAGCCCAATGCCACGCCGCCCCTGACGCCGTGCCATGCCCCTGATGCCGCGCCATGCCCCTGACGCCGCCCCTAACACCCGACGCCACGCCGCCACTGACACCATGCGCGTGGCCCTAATGACTCCACCCCGACCCGACCGGCCATGACGCTTGCGCCGCCACTGACGCCACCCAGCCCAGCCACCGACACTGCCCTCATCATCACCGCCTCCGGACGCCCATCACGCCGACCCCTACGTACGTCGATCATCACCGCCGACCCCTATGTACGTCGATATGTGTTTGTATGTGATATATGCAGAGGAACGCCTCGTTGTGTTGTATGCGGAGCAACACCGTCGTTGTGTTGTATGCGGAGCAACGCCGCTTCATTGTGTTGTATGCGGAGCAATGTCGCCTCATTGTGTTGTATGCGGAGCAACACCGCCTCGTTGTGTTGTATGCAGAGCAACGCCGCCTTGTTGTGTTGTATGCGGAGCAACGTCGCCCCGTTGTTGTATATGCAGAGCAACGCCGCCCCGTTGTTGTATATGCGGAGCAACGCTGCCCCGTTGTTGTATACCCTAGCGAGAATGACAATTCACCCTAGCGAGAACGACGATTCGCCCTAGCGAGAATGATGAATTCGCCCTAGCGAGAACGACAAATTCACCCTAGCGAGAACGACGAATTCACCCTAGCGAGAACGACGAATTCGCCCTGTCGTTCTCGCTAGAGCGAATTATCGTTCTCGCTAGGGCGAATTCGTCGTTCTCGCTAGGGCGAATTCGTCGTTTATATGACTTGTTTATATATATGACTTGTTTACATATATGACTTTTTTACATATATGACTTGTTGACATATATGATTGTTTACATATATGAATTGTTTATATATATGACTTGTTTATATGACTTGTTTATATATGTGACTTAGATTTATTTTGTATATGACTTATTGTACATATATGACTTGTTTACATATATGACTTGTTTATATATGTGACTTAGATTTATTTTGTTTATGACTTATTGTATATATCTGACTTGTTTATATATGTGACTTAAATTTTGTTAAATTTGTTAGATATGGCTGCCCCGGGAGACAACATGGAGGAAGAAATGATTAATATTATTGCCAATGCTGGTGAGCAGGATGTTGATGACGGAAGTCAATACCTAGCTCTTGAAAATGAGCAAGAAAATATTTTGCAAGAAAATACAGGCGAGGTATATATACTAAATATATATTATATGTGAATATTGTATATATTTCTATGTACAAAAGATATTTATTTATTATTTTTTTATATGTAGCCCTCTGGATTGGCGACCACAATGGCGAAGAGCAAAAATGTTCGAGGACCGAAGAAACCACTGGAGGGCCGGTACATAATATCGGAATTCAACATCAAGACAGGCGAACCACTTGATCCACATAAAAGGAAATTCATGGAACACTGTGGGTACCTTGTAAGGGATAGAATTCTGATCAATATTCATGAATGGAAGAAAAAGATCAACGAGCCTGATGTTAGTTTTGTCTCTGATGTTGACAAGAATTTGCTCTGGCATAATATCCTTGCCCATTTCACGTTGCAAGCGGATGATTATGATGATATCAACGATGATGAATTGAAGGAGCTAGTTCGATCGTGGTCTATGAAGAAGATGGCCACACAATTCTAGACTTGGAAGAAACACCTATACAACATATACATCAAGAAGAACGAAATGCTGAATTTCAATACTGCTATGGGCCCGATCTTGAAACAGAGGCCCTATTGGAATGATTTCATAGAGTACAAGACATCAGCAGAGGGTGAGGCATGGGTAAGAAGGAACCAAGAGAATGCCTAAAAAAAGGTATACCAGCATGACATGGGATTAGGTGGCTACGATACTACCATTCCGAAGTGGCAAAAAATGGAAGCAGACATTATTGCCAAGGGGATCGAACCAGAATCAGCCAAGTGCCCCCACGCTCGAAGAACTAGTTTTTTGGTCATAGGGGAAGACTCAACCCATAGACCGGTCTGGCAGTGTATGGGCAAAAACTCGAAACAGCAGCACACCGATTGGCTTTTGCTATAGAAGCTAAAGAGATTGGTGTGTTCAAGCCCAATAGAGAGAAGGATGAGCTAACATATGCCATCGGGACTGCTGAACACACTGGCCGAACCAGAGGCTTAGGACGCAACACTCCATGGGTTCATGGTTTCCCTAATGATAGGGAAACCTACCGAAGCCGCTAGAGAAGCAAGGAGGAGCAAGCAGCGTGGGTGACAATGTTGGAGGAAATGGTGCTTGAAGCAAAGGAGCGAGAAAAAGCAATGGAAGCAAGAATGCAGGAAGAAATCAGAAAGCAAGTGCAGATAGCAATGAGTGCCTAGAGGCAGGCATTAGAGCCAGGAATGAATGTTAATATTAGCCCCCTAGTCAGTTGAAAAGCAGCAGCGCTTCCACTAAGCTGCCAAAGCAAGATGACGCAGCATTGCGCTTCCCCATGGATGATGTCACTACTCCAATGACATCAATTGAGCTACATGTTCCAAGGGGGAATGACACAATCAAGGTCGCTGTTGGTGTTTTTACTCCTCCAGACCCTACTAAGACACCAAGAATCCATGGGGCACCAATACAACCTAGATATGCTAGGGTCGCAGTGGATAAAGTGAGCAAAGGTTATGAGGATCTAGCTCTTGACATTCCTGGAGGTGATGAAGAGAAGAGTCTAGGAGAAACAGAGAAGGCATATATACTATGGTGCAAGCGCTACATCATTATCCCTGGGGCGTCTGCTCCACTGCCAGTAGACATTAGGTGCGGACAAAAGTTAACAAAACAATTTTTTGATAATTTTCTATGGGCATGACTAATAATAAGCATTTACTTATATCTCATTATTTTTTGTACTCACAAAGCAGGGCCTCCACCAACCAAAGTCTAGTTGTTGCTTCTCCCGACCATCATAGTGCTCAGGGCAATGATGACGCCTTCGAAGGCACTGCTGCATCCCCACCATCTCCAACTCCTCCACCGCCTCCAAGGAAGTCCACAACTCCTCCGCCGAGGTCTCCAACGCCTCTGCTGCCTCCAAAGTCTACACTGCCTCCAAGGCGGTCTCCAACACCTCCCCCGCCTCCAAGGAAGCTAGCCCCTAATAGGTCTACCCCGCAAACGAAGCCGTTGCCCTGCCCACTGGCAAAGAAGCAGAAAGCAAATACTCATCCAGTTATTCCCCCAAAAAATATCTTATAAGAAAAGTGAACAAGAATTAAAGGGTGCAGTACAAAAAGAAGTGACAGATTTCTTTGATGGTGCAAAACAGGCATGATGAGCGAGGGAGAACCTAGAGCCATCATACTTCTTCCTACCTCTAGATCAGCTAAGAAAGAAGTTGGAACAAAAAAATGGGATTCTCTTAAGAGCACCACGAAACAACCGATATCGGACTATGACCGCTCTCTCACTAAGTCATATGAGGCAGCGCAAAAAAAGAAGAGAGTAGGGAAAGGTGCTGCACAACTCGGACAACAATCGCAACAATCAATCCCCCCGTTGTCGTTCCTAACGAATATGGTTCAAACTTAAACTTAGTGGAGGAGGTAGGCGGCTATGAGTTGTTTCTTTGGTTTTATGAGGACACTGGTTTGAACCTTGCCGAAGTGCTCACTGAAGGACCATCTACTTCGGAAGTGGATCCTTACAAGAAATTTTTATCAGGCCAGAGTCTATACAATCCAGAGAAATTAGGTGAACTAGGTACGCAAATATACCTGCTAAACGAGTGGTACATGTCGGCGTCTGATGCAGGACAAATCTGTCTTTCTATCAGAATTAGAAACCACCATTACTTCCATGGCAATGACATTATCTATGTCGAGCTTCCAGAATTACACCAACTATGCCACCTGGACTCTCTCGACAAAAGTCTCATTAGCTGCTATTGTCTGTAAGTGTGATTATTTTCTACTATATTCACAATTTCTTTATTATATATTCACAATATATATATTCACAATTTTCATGTATGCAGATATGAGATGACAGAACTTAGAAAGAGAAAGGATAATGATGTTGGGTTCGTTGATCCGTATGTCGTATACAAATACCTTAACCCCCCGAAGGATTATAAGCCTCAACCTAAGAGAAATCTCATAAATTTCTTAGTGAACTAACGCGACAAGAAGGAGATACTCTTCCCCTACAACTTCAAGTGAGTGTTATTATAAATAATTAATGTCGATCATACATATGGGACATCAATATTTTCTTACTAGCTAGTTACCTCTCTCACACACATATATATATATATATATATGTTTATGCAGCAACACTGGATATTGATGGTCATCGATATGGCCAATTGTAGATTGAAAATCTTAGACTCGTTGAGAAAACCGCAAACGGAGTATCAAGACATGATAGATATTATACAAGGGTAATTAATTTAGTTTCTCTATAACAACATATATATATAATGGCGCCGATCTCTCAACAATTATTAAAGGTTAAATTATTTTTTTTATTTTATTGGGAGCAGGGTTTGGCAAAGGTTCATTGAGGAACAAAAAATAAAACATTGCAAAGCTCCACTGGGTGTAATCGCACACAAAGTAAGTACTATAACTACACATTTATATTCAATTAACACCATATGATGATTTCAATTCACCCTAATTGATTTTTTTGTCGTAAAAGTGGATTCTAAGGCAGGAGCAGGGTAACAACTACTGCGGATACTATGTTTGCGAGTTCATCATGGCGTACTCAAAGAGAACTCCTAAAGAGCAACTCAAAGTACGTATATAAATACTTTTTCCTTTATATTATTTCGATCGTATATTTACAATTTCTTTATTGCTCTCATTTGTATAAGTAATTACATGAGCAATACACATACATATATATATTAATACTTTTTCCTTTAACTTTTATTGAAGACTGAATGGTTGAGGGAAAGAGTCATATGACTTGACCAACTTAAAGCAATTCGAGAGACTATAGCAGGATTTTTAAATGACCAGGTCATCAACCCCAACGGTGAGTTCTACAATGACCCGAATGAAACGTGGATGCCAAATCTGGAGGAGTGAATTGCTAAGGACATAAACAATTTATATATCAAACCTTTGTAATATATATATATATATGTATATGTATGTATGCACATATTATATGTACATAAAATAACGTGTGTATATATATGATCATCATATATATATGCATGTACGCGTATATTCGTTTGTTATTTATGTACAAAGTTCGAACGAAAACTTATGCGTGTGAAGTACACATATATATTACTATTAGCAGCGTATTCGAAAATATATTTTAATATCAAAACTAATCATTAAATGAAAAAAGAAACCAAAAATAGAAACCTAAAAAAGGAAAAAAAGAGGGACATTTAGTCACCAACCGGGACTCAATGTCCTGCCCCGTGGCGGTCCCTGGCTAGGCCTGGAGGCCCCCTTTACTCCCGGTTGGTGTTTCCAACCGGGACTAAAGGTCCCCCTTTAGTCCCGGGCATCAAGCCAGGACTAAAGGAGGGTATCTTTAGTCCCGGATTGGTGCTCCCAGTTGGGAAACCGGGACTAAAGGGGTTTCCCAACCGGGAGCAAAATGCCTTGCTGCACTAGTGTCATACGGATGTTGCAAAAGTAGATCAGGATGTTGCATATGTTGCAATGGTTTTACACGTATGTTCCAAGTGTTTCATCTATTTTTCAGACATATGTTGTAAGTGTGTTTATCTGGATGTTCCATATATTTCACACATATGTTGTAAGTGTTTTTATCTGAATGTTGCATATGTTTGCAATTGTATTTCAAGTGTTTTTCATGTGTCTTTTTAAGTGTTTCAAACACATGTTTTGAATGTTTTGGCAGTTTCATACGTATGTTGCAAGCGATTCATCTGTATGTTAAAATAGATCGGGGGTGTTTAAAAGCTCTAGTTTGGTTTTGGTTAATTGATGAAACCCTAGGTACTAACCTTTGGCTCTAAGTGAATATGAGATAGGTTAGTACACACCAAATGATGGAGCAAAGGTGAAATCCATGGTGATGTTGGTGGACATGTGATGATGGTGATCAAGGTCTGACCTTGGAAAAGAAGAAAGAGAAAAACAAAATGGTTCAAGGCAAAGGTACAATTGATAGGAGCATTTTATTTTGCCACTCAAGACACCAAGAGGGTGTGGGTGGGTTTAGGATAGATAGGTGTACTATCAAGAGGGGATAATCTTGATTAAAGTGGTTAAGTGCTACTAGGTGGATTCATACATGCATGTGCATTAGGACCTAGTGTGCTAACAATTAACCCTTGAAAATGCTTTGGAAAAATGCTAACACATGTGCACAATGGTGATACACAAGGTGGTTAGCACTTGGGAGCAAGGATGGAGAAGTTTTGGAGGTGAAAATAGGGATCGGACCCTAACTTCATTAGGACCAGACCGGACCTTAAGGTCTGAGTCCGGTCCAGACTCTACCTTGACCGCGGGGTTGCTGGTGGCGCTCTGGATCCTACGTTTTGGGGTTCCAGACCATCTCTCGTGGGTCTAGTTGTGTCGCAGCACAGACATAGAGAGTAGCACGACTCGGCCCTACTCTAGACTCTATCATGGGGGTGAGTCCAGACTCAGGCGCGAGGGTCTAGCTGCGGTGTGAAGCAAGCTAGGAGGTGACATGGTGATCCTCGGAGCGAACCCGGTCTGAAGGTGACTCAGAGGAGGCGTTGGCGCTGTTGAAAATTTGTCGTTGGTGATATGTGGCTATGGTTGAAAGCGAGGACGCGTGTGACAGGTCCTAATGGCTAGAGGGGGTGAATAGCCTATAAAAATTTCTACAACAATACTAAGCAAAGGAGTTAGACAAATATGAGGCGAAGCGAGTGTTGTGCTAGCCTACTAAAAAGCAAGCTACCTACCACAATTCTAGTTGCTATAGTCTCTATGCACACAAAGGCTATGTCACTACACTAAGTTAGTGAGCTCTCAAAGACTAACTAGAGAGCCTCACTAACCACTAGACCCGACACAAGCTAGCTCTCAAAACTAATTACACTAAAGAGCTTAGCTACACTAAGAATGTAAATACACGAGATGGATAGAGGGTTATATCGTCGTGTCGAGGTATGAGCCAATCACAAGATGATCGCAATCAATCACAATGAATACCAAGAAATCCTCGAAAACAAGATGACACAATTTTTTTTACTGAGGTTCACTTGCCTACCGGCAAGCTAGTCCTTATTGTGGTGATTCACTCACTTGGAGGTTCATGTGCTAACTGGCATCACACGCCAAACCTGCAATTGAGTGTCGCACAACCAACACAAGATGAGGATCACACAAGCCACGAGCAATCCACTAGAGTACCTTTTGGCTCTCCGTCGGGGAAAGGTCAAGAACCCCTCACAATCACCACGATCTGAGTCATAGACAACCACCAAACTCCGCTCAACAATCCTCGCTACACCAAGCCATCTAGGTGGTGGCAACCACCAAGAGTAACAAGAGAAATCCATAGCGAAACATAATCATCAAGTGCCTCTAGAAGCAATCACTCAAGCAATGCACTTGGATTCACTCCCAATCTCACAAAAATGATGAATCAATGATGGAGATGAGTGGAAGGGCTTTGGCTAGGCTCACAAGGTTGCTATGTCAATGCAAATTACTAAGAGGGTGAGCTTGAGCTAGCCATGGGGCTTAAATAGAGAGCCCCCATGAATAGAGTTGTTGGGCTCTCCACCTCATTGTCTTTGAGGTGACCGGACGTGCCGATCAATGTGATCGGATGCACTGCACCTAGTGTTCAGTCGCTGGATCTGTGCCACGTGTCACTCCCGTCTGATGTGCACTGCATGATCCCAATGGTCAACTCACCCATGCCAATAGTTAAGTGATGACCAAACATGGTGAGCCACCACCTGATGCTCCCACGTCGCATTAGATCAATGCATCCCCATGCGCACTTAGTGAACGACCAGACGCGCCAATCACACTAACTCCCTAGGGTTAGGTTGGTTCCAGAGATGATCTAGAGCCCTCCAAATGTGATCGGATGCGTCAGGTCCACCCTAACCAGACGTAGGTGAGTGTCCGATCCTGCCTTCTCCTCTACACGCTAAGAAATCTACTGGTGTCGCCATACGTCAGGGCTAACCGGACACGCCAGCATCGTGTTAGGTCACATGTTGACCCAGCGTCTGGTCACTCCACCAACAGAGCTCGAGTGCGCCTCCTTCATCTATAATTGATTGGACTCAGTGATCCAGCGTCTGGTCACACTAGGAGCAGCATCCGGTCACTGTTTTCTAGTGATAATAACCTCCTTCACTTCACCAACTTCTCCACCCTTGCTCAAATGTGCCAACCACCAAGTGTATCACCTTGTGCATGTGTGTTAGCATATTTTCACAAACATTTTTAAGGGTGTTAGCACTCCACTAGATCTAAATGCATATGCAAAGAGTTAGAGCATCTAGTGGTACGTTGATAACTACATTTCGATATGAGTTTCATCCCTCTTAATAGTATGGCTATCGGTCCTAAATGTGATCACACTCGCTAAGTGTCTCGATCACCAAACTAAAAAGCTCCTATCAAGTTTCACCTTTGCCTAGAGCTTTTTGTTTTTCTCTTTCTTCTTTTCCAAGCTGAGCACTTGATCACCATGGCCATCACCGCCATCGACATGATCTTCATTTGCTCCACCACTTGGAATAGTGCTACCTACTTCATGATCACTTAGAGCAATAAAACCAAACTAGAGCCTTCAATCTCTCCCTTTTTGGTAATTGATGACAACCCTTTCACAAAGATATGAATTGAAATTCATTTGGATCCATGTTGCTTGCCCAAGCATATTTACCACGTGTAAAAGAATATGGACAAGTTTCATGAACTCCAATTGGTAGCATTGGCTCCCCCTACATATATGCTAAGAGTTTGGATTGAAGCTTGCATATATACATGGATTTGAGTTGTGGGAGAGTAATGTCTACCAAATGATGCTAAGGTATAAGAGATGGACCTTTGAAGCATGATACCAATTGGTGTGCACCAAATAAACCATCCTTAGCACCATTGTTAGTTAGATACCACTTGCAAAAACAAGAACTAGATACCTCATGAGATCAACATTAGAAGCAAGGTTTTAGTACCACTTGTGAAAGCAAATCAAGGCATATCTAACTATCACCTATGCATGCTAGTTTTTCATTTCATCATTCAAACCTACAACTAGCATACACTACACAAGCATGGGATTTTAATTTAAAAACTTGTGCCATGCAAGCATACATATGAAATGCACATTCAAATGCATCAATCAAGTTTATGAGCTTGCTCCCCCTACTTGTGTGCTCAAAATTTTTATTGTTAATTGATCCCTTTCCTTTGTCATATCTCTCCCCCTATGTCAAAGTTCTCCCCTTTGTCATTTAACTTTATCTTTGTGCAATTTCTCCCCCTTTGTCATCAATGACCACAAAGGTTCAATTTGAGATAGGTTAAGATTATCAATGTCAATCAATGGGGTGAGGATTATTTTTACAAATTTGGTTCAATCTAGAACACTTGCCAAAGATATTTAACTCGGTTTGATACACGGACAAGATTCTTCACACCTCATTTCAAGGGTTATCTTGTACCATGTTGAGTTAAAACTTATTGCTCACTTTCTAGATCAAACACTAGGTTCACAAGCCCACAAACATGTCATATGATACCACTAGATTAAGTCAAGCATAGAAACAATAGTAGTACCATACAAGCATCAAATTCATTTGATTTTCATGAATGAGCCTATAAGACATGAGGAATGACTAGATGCACTAAACATGTCCTTAGCAAAGTATGTATGCATGCCAAACAACTTTTACCTTAGTTGCTTGAAGGATAGGCATGACATATAAATGGGAGGTGCATTAACACATATTTGAGAAATCCACTATGTTCAACAAATTCCTTAGCTTGTAAAACATTTTCTCCTCAAGTGGCTTAGTGAATATATTGGCAAGTTGATCTTTGGTGCCCACACTCTTAATGCAAATGTCCCCTTTTTGTTGATGATCTCTAATGAAATGGTGGTGGATCTCAATGTGCTTTGTTCTTGCATGTTGAACCGAATTGTTGGTTAGCTTGATTGCACTCTCATTATCACATAGCAATGGCACTTTCTTGAACTTGATTCCAAAGTCATTCAAGGTGGCCTTTATCCAAAAAATTTGTGCACAACAACTATCGACGGATATGTATTCGGCTTTGGCGATTGATAATGCAACACTATTTTGTTTCTTTGATGACCATAAAATAAGTGATCTTCCCAACAATTGACATGTGCCCAAGGTGCTCCTCCTTTCAACCTTGCATCCTGCATAGTCAGAGTCAGAGTAACCAACTAGCTCAAACTTTGCTCCTTTGAGATACCACAAACCAATATTTTGTGTATGCTTCAAGTACCTCAATATTCTCTTTGTAGCCTTCAAATGACTTTCTCCTGGTGAGGCTTGAAATCTTGCACATATGCACACACTAAACATGACATCTGGTCTTGATGCGGTCATATAGAGTAGGCTTTTGTGGGGTTATAACCCCTGATACCCATGGGGCTACACATGGGCTGAGCCGCTAGGGGAGGCCTAGCCCATGAGACCACGAAGGGGCTATGCTACCAGTCAAGGCCTAGTGTGCAAGACGACACCGCATGAAGTACGGTGTAAGTCAGCGTGGCTAGCAAGACTGCATGAAAATCCTCAGTGATCTAGAAAATCTGCTAGGATATGCTAGATTACTATGATATCTGTAACTTCCTTTCTTGTAAATCAATCAGGATAGAAACAACCGATCTATAACCCTACCCCTAAGCTACATAAGGCAGGTAGGGACCCCCTCATTTTCATCTGAACACATGCAATACAATCCACAAAGAATAGGATGTAGGGTATTACGTCAAGTTGATGGCCCGAACCTGTCTAATCGTTGTCTCTTGCGTTTTGTGTCACCATCCGGTTTCCTCACGCGCACCTCCATCGATTCATCTACTACTGTGGGCATACCCATCGATAGACTGCCAACCAGATTTCATCAATAGTGGCATGCTAGGTAGGGGGTGTTCATGCTAAATTCATGGCCAACTAGATGGTTACCTTTCCAAGCTCCAAGGCCTTTCCTAAGACAAGCTAGATCTTCATGATCAGATCCATGACTTGGGTCATCAGCCCTAATGGCAATAGGAGGATTATGGAGGCAGCGTAGGATCACTCTGCACCAACCTTACTGACACCTGCAATGACATCTCTGATCCCAACGTCCCACCACTAGGTTAGGAGATCTATTAGCAGTGATGATCTAATCACATCCATCGATTGGGTCACTGACCGCCTAGTGAAATGTCAGCTCCTTATGGATTCAGTCTTAGACCAATCTAGACTGGGTGATGATTTTCCTACACTCCAAGATCACCAAGCCGCTGCGACTGAGCGACCTGCTAGGCCACACAGTTTGAGGTGACTAGATTCCAATTTGTTGATCATTGCTACTCTAGAGGGGTGCACGGCACAGTGCCAACCACATTCCAATACTGCCCTATGCTTGGCCGACTATGAGGCCCTAACAGAGAACCTACTGAGGCCCTATCCTTTTGGGCTAGAGGGTGCGGGATCTACGTACGAGAACACCATCCATTGAATCTTCATCGACCACACTGAGAGTGACCACACCATCGATCTCTACATGATTGACCCAACTGAATCCGATCAGCCTATGCCCATGGTCAACATGGTGGCTATTCACTAGCTTTCGGGTGATTCTGATTTTCTGATCGAGTCTCTCCACAACATTCTGGATGAGACCCCTATTGATTATTTCAAGGGCTCAACTCCAACCGTGCCAAGCTGCCCTACTTTCCCTCTAGGGTTCAGGGGCTTGATTTTCCACATTAGCCATGAGAGCGTCACCAAGGATGGCAAAACTGCTGAAGAGCGCAAAGCTCATCTATCAAACAACATTGATCACCAACATCGTCGAGATGCAGAAGTAGCCTAAGCAGTCGATGAGGATGGTCATGGCCCACCCTGCCATCAACGTAATCTAGAATAAGCATTCAATATGGTGGGCGACCGACCAGTCTACCAGAACCTGAG
Organism: Miscanthus floridulus; assembly: GCF_019320115.1. Classification (NCBI taxonomy): domain Eukaryota; kingdom Viridiplantae; phylum Streptophyta; class Magnoliopsida; order Poales; family Poaceae; genus Miscanthus; species Miscanthus floridulus. Next base: position 7,825,927 of record NC_089585.1, read on the forward strand.
CGCCAATCTAGCCATTGTTTTCAACAAGCTCGACAAACTCCCTCACACTCCATAGGTCAAGAAGGTCCGAGCACATATCATTGCTATGCAAGTCCAAGTCAACAAAATCCAAAATGATGCCCTGTCTTACTCCACCACATCAGCTCATAGTTGCCGCTCTTGCCATGATGGAGGAGGCCAGCAACATGGTTCTTATGGCCTCCGACCTATGGCCGCAGGTCCCTACCTCTATAGGGGATCTAGAGGCAACTATGAAGCTCATTCACACCACGACAACCACCCACCATGCCAGTAGGGAGGTCGAGGTGGCAACTGTAATCAGGAGGTCAATCAACCCCTCTCCTATGACCTTCATGACCACATCAACGCCAGCGTAGATGTCCGTGGCCACATTGAAAACAGCAGGTCTACACGCTATGAAGCAAAGATGGAACATCGCCGGTAATTCAACGCTAAACATGAGGAATTTGCTGCCCATCAATTACCACTTCCTGCTGGTGCATCAGGACTTTGCCCCTTCACCGAAAGGCTCTAAGCCATCTGGTGGCCTATTGGTTTCAAGGTCATTGGTGTTAACAACTATGACAGAATGGCCAACCCCGCTCAGTGGCTAACTCTATACGAGATTGTTATGAAAGCTACGAGCAAAGATGAAGACGTCATGGTGAACTATCTTCCTGTCATGCTTAACCAGTCTGCAAACAACTGGCTCCTCAACCTATGGGAGAACTCCATCTGATCTTAGGACGACCTCAAGAAAGTCTTCACTGACAATTACATGGCCACATGCGAGCAACCTGGCACCAAGTACATCCTAGAGAAGCTTCATCAGTCCTCGAGGAGTCCCTGCGTGACTTCATTAAGCACTTCTTGGAGACAAGAAACTTCATTCCCAACATCCCCAATGCCGAGGCCATCACCACCTTCACCAAAGGGCTCTGGTACGAGCAGCTCCATGGAAAGTTGTACTGCAAGAGGCCCACAACCATTAGCGAACTAATACAAATAGGAAATGGGTACGTCGATGCCGAAGAAGCTAGATGGGCTGCCTACTCTGTCCACCACCAGCGCTGCAACAATGACCGACATGAAGACAGGCGCTATGATGACCACGACCACTGCCGTGACGATCACTACCGCCATGATGACCGTTATCGTCACTAAGACGATCGTGATCTCTAGCATGATGACCGCCTAGAGAGCTCAAGGGGCAGACAAGGCCATCATTGCCGTCCTGATAACTCAATCAACACAGCCAATACTCGAGCTAAGCGCACCTATGATGCTGACTTTGGCAAGCTACTAGATGGCCCATGCCCTATCCACAAGGATGCTAGGCACACCATGCGAGAGTGTAGAGGCCTAAAGACACGCTCGGTGGCGAATCATCAAAGAAGCCACGATGTGACGATGATGAGACCGAAGATGATCAGAGTGAGAATGAGGCAAGAACAAGGGCCCAACCTACTAGGACCCCACCAAGACCGTCACCACCATCTTTGGTGGGAGAGCTGTCTTCAAAGACAAGCGGGAGCAAAAGCTTGTAGCCCAACACGTCATGTTGATCGCTACATATGACAGCCCCGTCGCTGATCCCAAATACCTTGACTAGTCGGAGCGCCCAATCACCTTCTCCAAGGATGATCAGTGGTCGAATCCCATATCTAGGTCATTTCCCACTTGTCCTAGATCCAATATGTGACAGAACCACCTAATCTAATGCCTCCCAAGAGTGCTCGTCTTCCATTAGACACTAAGCACCCAAAGGAGAACACTAAATTACTCAGTTTCGTCGGACACACCCCAGGGGAGAACCCAAAAATCCACATTTTTCTACCAGGATCACAAATAAGAGAATAAAGCTTACAACATTTAACCATTTCTTACATCACTTTACATGTACATTAGAGTATAATATTTATTGTTATAACAGCAAAATGAAATCATATTATCAGAGTTATGAATAATTTAATTGAACAGCGGAATATAAATATGTGATCAGAATTATAGCAGAAATAATTATCTATTCATGACATGATGAAGTAGTGATATGTAAACTATGACAACAGATTATAAACTTTCATTTATAAAAACATTTAGTGAGAGTTATAAATAAAAACTATGATCGCAGCATAAAGGAAATCCTCTCTGAGCCTATCAGGAGGAATCCACACACAAAGGTCAGCTCTAGCCTCCACCGGTTACCTGCAACAGGGGTAAATAAAACCTTAAGTACTCAATTGTAATCAGCAAGACTTACCCGATAGGAGGAAAGAAAAGACTCCAAGGATATGCAAGGCTATCTAACTTGTGGGTTTATTGCATCTGCAGGAGCATTACTATAAGGGCGTCCCTATATTTGATTTTTATTAACAACCGCATTAGTTCATTTACTAACCATTCTATGTAAGCACCTGTGCTACTTTCAAGCAGGTGGTAAGCAATTAGATTTCCTTTTCCATTCCATCTTTCATCTACCAGTTCTTACTATGATGCTAGAGTTAAGACAAGTCATACTGGAACGCCGGTGATTCGTGAATCAATGCCCCTAGTTGGGTACCCCAAAAACTCACGCCCCGCTTGTACCTCGGACACAAGGAGGACCAACCCATCACCCTCCTGTCCTGGGTGTCCAGATCCCTGTCCAAACCTGGACTCCAAGCCCCCGCCCCTAAGTCCCAAACTTAGTGCGGTGCAAGGACCTCCTAACCCAAAAACCACCAAAACAGTGAGTCCGAAAAGAGCCGGATCCACGACAAGAGAGCAACAAGTCTTTCAAGCGCCCATACCTAAGTATGTGCTTGGGATAATAAGTCTGTGATTTGCCTAGCGTCTTATACAACGGCCGGTCCTTAACCAACATAGACAGGGAAAGCAGTGTAACCAAGCTATGCCCTGCGTCTGTGGTGACACAACCTCTTACACCCATCAATACCCAAACCACATCCCTACCCGGTCACTATTTTCTTTTCCACCATTTATATATTCCAAGTGATAATAATACAGTAATATATTTTCTATATCTCGTGAGCGACATGAAATCACTCGACTTCTACCGAAGTCCTATAGCATAGCAATCTACACGATCCTGTCATACTAGTAAGACTTATAGGATAAAGATATATATATGCAATTGGGTTTCATTCAACTCCTTAAAACTTAATGCACAAATATAATTTCAAGTGCAACAAAATAGGGGTTATGCACCGAGGCTTACCTAGGTAAGATATACATTAAAAGTTAGTATTTGCATCTGTAGATCATCCACCATCATCTAAATAGAAAGTTCATTGCATCATCTCCTAGAGAGAATACCATTACACCATCTTTGGATTCCCAATCATCCTTCAATTGATCCGTTGATCCATCATCATACCTATAAGATATGCATTGATGCAAATGCATAGATGTAAATAACCAATGACAGTCAAACACTTAGAAATCCGATCATGCCTCACAAGCTAACGAGATAGCTCTAACACTGGTCTATGTATCCATGTTGTCGAATAAGGCATTACTTCCCAACCAATGTTTTAGTTATACAAAACCTAAGGTGTTTTCTTTATTTCATTCTATCCATTTAATCTTTATTCAAAATAGGTTAGCATTATCTATTTAGCAAACTAATTATTTTAGAGCTATAAAAATTACAATGAGTACCTAATATTGCTAGGAGCCTACTGTACAAATTTCAGATTCAACACTATTACCAATGTATCACAACAATTCCTACAAGTTTATATTTTTATAGTATTAAGTACCTTAAATTAGTTATATAGCTTCCAAGAATATTATCACACTATGTGAACAAAATATACTAATAGGTAGATCATGATTTTAGGAGACTAACAAAATTGGTTTCATAATTTTTGGACAACTACACAGATTTATATTGATTTTACAAATTTGCCTTATAAGCTAAATTAGAACTTGCTTTAGAACAATAAAGGGGCCTACGACCACCTACTTGGCCCAATGACAAGGAAGCCTAGGCAGGGCTTGGCGCGTGCGTGGTAATAGGCGTGGGCGGTATAGCCGGCCCAGAGCACGGTGAATGGCCTAGGCGCAGGCGGACCAAGCCGGCAGCGCGAGCAGGCCAGCCCACATGCGGACGGGCATGGCCCAACAAGCTGCCTCGGTGCGGGATCCATAGTGGTCGCGGTAATCTTTCTAAAGAGTCCTCATTTTATCCCATAATTGCAAAACTAATGAGGCCACTATTCCTGTGAGTCATACTATTCACATTTTACTCCCTAGTCAAGTCAAATTCATGTTTTCGTGCGTCCCTAGGAACCAGAGCAGAGCAGCACAGCCAGACATGGCCGGCCGACACTGGTTCCGCCCAGGAGGGCTCGCCGGTGGCGTAGGACAAGGTACGAGGCATGCGGGCCCTCGCGCAGAGACAACGTGGCCGAGGAGAGCGACCCGGGAGGGGCAGGGCACCCGACAGTGGGCAGAGCGTGACTACCCACGTTGGCACGGTTCATCAGCGGAGGCACACGCACTCCAACATGATGAGCATGATACAAATTAATCCAAGGGGTGGGGAAGCAATGTGGCCTCACCTAGGTACTGCCAGCGGCATTAGTTTGGTCGGATATGCTGTGGGGAGAGCTACCCGCGTGCACCGGCGAGGTGGTGGCGGTGAACCGGAGCAGCGTCATCGTTCCCGGCGGTATGAAGCTCCGCTGGAGGGCCTGTTGCAGCAGAAGTGGCAAGGTAACAAGGTAGTTCCAAGACAAGGTAAAAACAAGGAGGAGATGGACGAGGAGAGAATGCCCATGGTGGAGCCAAGCTTCGGCGCCACTGGAAACCGTGATGACGGTGAGTCCACGCATGGCTACACCAGTGGATGTATACTATCAAGGCTTCATTCAAAGGCTAGCTAAGGGCCTAGCATAGTCATGGGTGCAAGCAATTGGAGGGAGATGAGTTGAGCGTGGCCAATTTGGAGAAGGAAGGGAGAGAACGAGGGTGGCTATGGTGGGTGGGTGCTCTGCTCGACTATAGCTGCGGGGAAGTGCGCAAGCCGGAAGACGCTACAACAGAGAGGTACGGCAGCAGCATGGAACCATGGTGTAGCAACCAGCAATGGCAGCCAGGTGTAGAGGCAGAGGCGGTGGCCGAGCTCAGCACGGACGGACCGATGAGGCAATGCGGCTTAGTTGGGTGTGGGCATGCAGGGCAAAGGCATGGACGCTAGGGCACCGAGCGCTAGGGAGGAAGAGGAGGAGACGTCGGTGCTTCAGGCGGAGGAGTAGGGGAAAAGCAAGGGAGGTGGCGTGCTGGACAAGAGCACGGACGCCAAAGTAACAAGCGTCGTGGTAGACGAGGAAAAGAAAAAGGGGCCTGCTACTGCCTAAAGGCTCGGTGGTGCTGTGGTATAGAAAAGGAGAGGCAAGGGGACAGAGCGAGCAGCGGCTCTGCATAGGCCGACAAGACAAGTAAGGGTAGACAGAGGCTGAGACAGATAGAGATGTTGATGGTGAATGCATGGGTAGCGCACGGATAAATCCGAGGTAGACAGAGACAAGCCATGGTAGGCAAGCAGAGGTAGCACAACAAGGTTATTAGTTCGACGGGACAACGGAGGCAGTGGTTACTCAGTGGTGCATGGCAGAGAGAGGTCATGGTGTGGCCAGGGGCAGAACCACGTGCATCAATTCCAGACGCCTAGCGCAGTGGACCAGTTCAGATGCGATTGGATGGGAGGCTTTGCAATGCAGAGCCATGACGAGAACAAGATGGTGAATAATTGCCATGCAATGAGTACGTTGTATGCCAGGAAAAATAAATGAAGCTGTTGCGCTCTCTCTCTCTCTCATCAATTCGTGCTTATCAAAATAAATCCGTGAGTATATATATATCATTCTATTTATTAATGAATTTTATTTTATTTATAAAAGTTATTTTTCATGCTTAATCTAACAGAACAAACCATTCGCTAGCATCGCCATTCGACATTCCTAAATATCTTTACGCACTGAGTAATTTAACTTGGGCGTTTATTTGAATCCGCGAAACTAAGTCACACAAGATTCGCTTATCGCCTCAAGTACGTTTTAAATTAAAAACCCAAGAAACTCATTTCAGAAAATTTTTCTTAGGCCTAAATCATGGTGCTAAATGAGCTCATAACACCAAGGGTATTACAACCAACCCCCTTAAAAAGAATCTCATCCTGAGATTCAAAGCAAGAACCAAAATAGGGGAAACACGATTACATCCCGTAGATCAGACTTTACACGAAAGATTACATGGCTTTGAATACTAAACCACATAGGGATCTATGGATACAGGTTAAGAGCAACCTGGTACAACCGAAACTTAATCTAGAAGTCAAGATAGACGAGGGCAATGGAGAAACAGCAAGATAATGATTATCCAAAACATGACATAGCACCAACAGATCCATAAACATGACTCTAAGAACTCAAACATCGTGAACCCTAAGATTGATCACCCTAAAGGGAACTTGAACTTCTTCAATGAACTGGATCCTTTCTTCTCCTCAGATTACATCATCACCTTAGACTGATGAACCTAGCTTCACAATGTCGACTGGATTTCATAACTCTACTCCTAATGCGAGGGGAGTGGGGATGAAGAAGAAGAGCAAGGACCAAGGGTATCTTATAGAGGCGAATGGAGGTGGGGTGCAACATACCAGAAGTGGATGCGGCGGGGATGGGATACACAGACGGTTCATGCTGTGGAGATAAACACGGCCATGGTGCGCTCCCTACACAAGCAAGCGGATGGGAAATAAAGAAGAGGAGATAAGAGGGTGCGCTTAACGAGGGAGGTGTGTGGGCGGTCATGTCCCTAAAAGATGAAAGAAGGGAGAGGATGGGGGATCCGGTATGGGGGATGAGGCATGGGGGTCGAGAGCTAACTGGATGCTGGGGAAAAAGGAAAAGCACACAGTGCACAAGTGCGGCGAGTGCAGCACGATGCTATGGCCACACGAAAACGGGGAGCTAAGGGCCCAATACAGATAGCATTCATAGGGCACGCAGCGAATGACCTAGCATGCATAGCATGGTCAACTAAACATAGAGCTTGGGACTTGACATCCACTTAGTCTTTTACAATTACTCCCGACTATCCACGACTAACCTTTTTCCTACTACTCTTCTTTTTCTTTACTCGACCACATCCGTCTTTCATGTAGACTATGACCATGTCATACTTTCTTCCTCCAAAACCACCTCCTCTTGTTTACCTTGAGAGAACACCATTGCATCAACCCGTTGTGGATTTCCCATTTGAACACCTAAACAATTTCCAAGGAAATTATTTGTTGCAAAAGCGTCATGGCGGTGTAACTTGGCAAAGGTACTTGGTTAACAACCTCGATACCAGTGTGTGCCGAACAGCGTCACCATGTGGCAGCTATTCCATAAGGAGCCCTCGGTTTCATTATGGCACCATAAGCTATTAACCAGGCAACTACTATCAACTTACACGCCATGAAGGCGGTGGGGTCATAAACCACAGAATAAGAGGAGTATTGCAAAGGAAGATTCAAACAACATGGGTTCCCTTCACAACAAGGGACAAGGAATTCAAATCTAACGGCAGATTTGATTTAAAGAGATTCAAGCATTCTGCTAGGACATCCACCATTTAGTCTATACAGTGTCCTATGTTATCCAATCACGGCTAGGTCTGCTAGCATCTGAATGGCAACTTCTCTTGTAACCCACTTAATATCACCCTTGAAAACTCTAAGCACGTCTCATGAAGTTTAAAGTAGGTGAATGCAATAAACACAATGAAATAAATAAAATGCATATTTCGAACGGTTTTATACGAGTACAACGTACAAGCATTCAGGCTCCTATTCATGACACAACATTCACCTTCCCTACAATGGATGAAACCAACAACTATGGATGAACAACAATGGCAAGAGTACAATACCAGGACGACAGTAACAAAAAGCACTACTATTATGGGTACAACATTCCAAGGCAACTAAGCTACTCTAGCCACGCATCTTCATTCTCGGGCTCGGCGGATTCTTCTACCGTCCAGGCTATGGATCTGCATCTTCTTGTGGCAATGGCTGAGTGAGAGGAACCAAGGACTCGACTTCTGACACTTCTGAGGGTGGAGGTGCTGGCGGCACTATAACACCGGTTCTCCTTCTTTCTGGTGAGTGGATAGGGATCCCTTCCAAGATTGGGGTATCCTACCTTTCAGCAGCCAGCTTCCTCCGCTTAGCCCTGGTGACGAGATAGGCCTCCCATAGCTGATGGACATGCTGATCTTCATCCTCCTTCAGAGCTTTCGACATGGCGGTCACCTGACTCTTAGCAGTTGTAGCACTGGCATGCACTTCAGCAAGTTGCACCTAGAGCATTCGAGTGAAGATCTTAGCTTCCTCCGCCCGCTGGAGGCAGATCCTTAGTTCTAAGGCTTGCCAGTCATACTGCTCATCTAGAGCAAGCAGGTACGTAGTCAAGTGCACCATGGTAGGACTATATTCTTGCGACTCCCGTCCTTGCAAGGCCTCCATGCAAGCCCTCCATGCCCGCCGATTCCTATCCAAAGGTGGAAAGAACCTCATGGGAGTATGGGCAATGGGCTCTTTATAGATCTAGTAAAGGTACCACAAGGCTTTGTGGGCCACAACCTGGTAGGTGTCGATGAAGCTAAACTCGGTTGCGGTCACACTCTAGGCTTCAGTGAGGTTAGGGAAACTCCTCACTCTTCCTGATGTAGACGGTTACCTCACACTACTCGGTGCCATGCTCCTCATACTCATGGCCCTCATACTCAGGATGATCTTTGACTCTAAGCTTTTGTAGGGTGGCATGCAAGATTCTAGAAAAACCCTCAACATTCAGGCAATAACTACTAACCCAGCTCTTGCCATTTCTGGCGGTGGTAGAGAGGAAGGCTGAGCGAAAAGCTTGCTAAAAGGAAAAGCTAAGCGAGCTAAAGTGGGCCGAGTGGTGGTACCAATGGCTAAGCCAGGCTCTACTTATAAAGGCGGAGCATTCTGACATGGTCCATTGGGGTTCCTACGCGGGGTCACTACGAATGAATCGACCAAAGTTTTTGCGTGTTTGAGGCGAGCAACGTCTGAGGCCATTATTGACTGGTACGACTGTAGGGCAGGTATCCGACAAGAGTGCAGAAAAGGGGTATGGGGAGAATGTGGGTCATGATAGGCATGAACCATGGGTGAACATGGAGCATGAAGCCACAGTGTAGCCCTAACTCTGGAACAGAAATGAGTCAGTCGTGCACAATACGACACGCGTGACACCTATGGATGGCGTATCTGCCAGCAATACGAGTGCTACAATGCATAAACAGGATATACATGAATGCATGCCCTATACATCCTTTCGCTGTTGCCAACATATAGGGCAACCGTTCTCAAATTTTTGGCACATCATTCTCTCCCTGTAGCTAGTCAGTACTATCGGACTATGCTCGAGTCAGTGTACCAGTAGAAAACTTGATTATGCCTACCTAAGTCAGTAAAGTGTCATCTATCTAGGATACATAACCATAGTAACAGGGCTACTTATATAACTTTGTAGTTGAATGTCCTAACTTTTTGCAAAAATAGGTTGTCAAATTTTAGTTTAGAAAAGGTTTTCGAAGCTTTATTTCCTCATTTATTCTCTGATACCACCTGTGGCAGAACTGCCTAATCTAATGTCTCCCAGGAGTGCTCGTCTTCCATTAGACACTAAGCACCCAAAGGAGAACACTAAATTACTCAGTTCCGTCGGGCACACCCCAGGGGAGAACCCAAAAATCCACATTTTTCCATTAGGATAACAAATAAGAGAATAAAGCTTACAGCATTTAACTATTTCTTACATCACTTTACATGTACATTAGAGTATAATATTGTTAACACTGGATTTTGGTCAATTCTAGAAGATGACAGGTAGACCCACATGCGGGAAGAAGGGTGTTCGGCAAACAACGCAAGCGGTCGGCTAAATGCTTGTGCGGTCGGTTATTCTAGAAGGCGGTAACTCCATTCGGGAAAACAGAAGATGGCAGGCAAGATCGATCAGAAAGATAAGAGTTGTATTAATAAAGGAATCTATAAGTTTAGGGTAAGGAATCGTAAGTTTCCAAGTTTGTTTAGAAGTTCCTTTGTAAATCGTAGTCCTTTAGGACTCACATTTTGTCTAGGGTATAAATGTTGACCCTCGACCATTGTAAGAAGTGTTCACAACCAAATCAATACAACCGGCCCCGTGCCAACTTTCGAGTCCTCTTGTCGTGTCGTCGAGTTCTTCGAGAGGAATCATCGATCCGTCGACCTCCGTAAGTTCCGACAACCTTGTTATCATGTTTAGTATCATGCGGTGGATTTAGACATGGTGCAAGCAGTCTTGTTTGTTTTCAATGGTCGTGCGGCGGATCTTTGCTTGACAATCAAGAAGTCTTTGCTTATGCTTCGTTTATGAGTAGATACCGTGCGGCAGGCGTTTACTCATATGCTTAGTGAAGGCGAGATAGTTATCGGCTCTATATTAGATATGGCAAATCTAAATAGATTCATTAAGTTATCCAGTGTTGCATGTTTTAAACCTCTTATATATTTGTAACACACTTCTGCCCAATCTAGATTGATATTGTTCGGACTTCTTTCTCTTGTGGTTTTACTCGTGCTTCAACGATCATTGTCTATTCTTATATTACCCTTGCAAAATAGATAACATGCTCATAGTGGCCGAATTGTCTTAATCTAGATTGTCACATGTTGCGGGTTCATGCATGTTAATCACGTTTAAGCTTTAACGAAACTAGGTATCGTGCGGCAGATGCAGGTTTTAGTTTAGTTTAATCGCTTTTATTTGTACGTTCCTTCTTCATAGATCCCAATTTGGTTGGATTGCCGAGCTTGGTTATGCATTAACTCATAATTAATTTCACTTGTTCAAACGTGTCTTCCCATGCACATGCATTCGGCAATTAGGTTTTTACGTGCATTTACCTTACGATTAGCTGAATGGTTTATGAATTTGTTGGCAGACAGCTCTCTATAGCCGTATGTCGTTGTAAGTGGCTTCAGGGCCGTACATGTGGAACTGTCCGGTATTACCCGACATGTTCCGGTTTGACATTTAATTGTTTTATCCCTTGTTAGTTTTCAGGTCAAACTGACTGGCACGCTTCCGGATCACGAAACACCCGGGAACCCAATTGAAGCCACGCTTTTCGGCTTGCTGTGTGTGAGGCACAGTACGTCACATTTTGTGTCAACACACTTTTTGGCACGCCCGGTGGGACAGTCTACTAGTTCAAGATGGCATCTGAGATCAACAATGATCATGTTCTGGACATAAGCATGGCAGAATTGCTAGATAATTACAAGGATTTAGTGCTACAAGCATGTGAGCAATACCAACGGAAGTGTTTGATGTCTTTTTCCAAAAACAAGAGCAATAAAGTGTTTCAAAAGCAGTCAATGCCAAGGGTTCTTCCGCATCAAACTGATTACACTGAAGAGGAAGATGCTCAGAAGATGGCAGCCCTGATCTATAAAGCCATGGGAGAAACCATGACAAACCATCACACAGCTTTTCTGAATACCTTTCGGGCAATCATGATCAGTACTTTTGGTCCAATGGTTGATAAATACTTCGAAGAAAATGTTGGACCACTCAATGGGCCGACGCTTTTCAATGTTCCAAAGCATCAAGAGAGGCCTGTTGGAAAAGAAGTAGCGTCGCCTTCAAATATAGGTGGATTGACTCATACTGAAAAGCAATCACATCCCACCTATGGCCAGGTGACATTTGGTACCACAGGGGAAGTGCCACCTTCAGCTTATAGAGTTTCTCCAATATCAAACAGATTGCAAAAGAATATGTATGGTGATGGGTATCAAGAATTTACTGATTACAGTGCTATCAATGCTATGCCAAATCCAGGGTATAGAAGTGTTTCAGGATTGCCTTCTGGAGTGCAAGTACAAGGAAATCAGGATCCAGGCATTGATGTTTTGATGCACAGGATGGCCGATATGATGCAAAATCAGTTCGGCTTGAAGCCAAAGAATCAATCCTATTCATACAAGTCTCCTTATCCAGAATGGTACAACAGAGTGGCGTTACCTCCAAGGGTGAAGCCTCCGACAGATTTAACTAAGTTTTCTGGTCAAGATGATACTAGCACCATAGAGCACGTCAGTCGATACTTAATGCAGCTTGGAGAAGCTGCTTCAGATGAAGCTTGGAGAATTCGATATTTTCCTTTGTCTCTTACAGGACCAGCTTTCACATGGTTCACGTCTCTACCAGCTCATTCCATTGGTACGTGGGCAGAACTAGAACAGAAGTTTCATTCATATTTCTATACGGGTACTAATGAGAAGAAGTTAGTTGATCTCATGAGTCTGAGGATGAGAACAAATGAGACACCATTGGAATATCTTCGCAGATTTAGGGAGACCAAGAATATGTGTTATTCTTTAAATTTACCAGATGATCAACTACCTGGAATAGCTATAGCAGGAATGTTGCCGAATATCAGGGAGAAGTTATTCGGTTTGGAGTTTGATGATCTTGGCCAACTTGCACAGCGTTTAGCAGCTATGAGTAACCAAGCCCAAGGATTTAGGAGAGATAATCGCTTTCAGAAGAACAATGCCACTAATGAGGTGTATCAAGGTTTTCTGGAGGAAGCGACTGAGTATATTGATGAAGATGAGATAGCTGCAGCTGAGTTAAATTGGGCAAAGGAACCCACTCAAGTTAGTCAACGCTGGTTGAAGCAACAAAAGGGGACCTATGATTTTGATGTTACTAAGGCAGATAGACTTTTTGCATTGTTGATAAAGGAAGGGCGCATCAAGCTGCCAGAAGGACATCCTATGCTACGTCCTGAAGGAGTGAAAGACAAAAAGTATTGTGGTTTCCATAACACTAATTCTCATTCTATTAATGATTGCCGAGTATTCAGAATACGAATCCAGAAAGCTATCCAAGAAGGACATTTGAGGTTTGATGGTAAGATGAAAATTGATGATCAGCCTTTTCCACAAAATATGATTTCTTTCTCTGTGAATATGGTCTCTGCCAATGATCTCAAGGGTAAAGGCAAGGTGAAGGTGTTGACTTCTGATAGAGCAAAGGAGAGTGGTGCTGTTGACCCGGATCGGCAAGTCACCAGTAAAGAGCTGCAGCAACGAATTCGGGTTCAGAATAGCCGAATCGAAAAAGGTCAAACTTCCGAACCCAGAGTTACATCACGTATTTTGCTAAACAAGTGGCAGAGGGAACAAGAGAAGGAATACTATAAGAAGCAATGGTTTATGGGAGAACGCCGGAGGTATGAGGAAGAAGTATACCGAAGGGAGCAAGAAAAATACATGACAGAACAGGAGCAGTCTCATTGGGGTTGTTCGTTCTTTAGGCATTGTTGGAATGAAGGTTTGAGGTTGCCTGCAAGAAATAATTGTCCGGAGTGTAGTGTTCAGTACTCCGAGTATAGGCAATCTCGAGTCAACCGCCATCCCGTCTATGAAAGACTTGGAACAAAGGTTCCTGAAGATGATCGGCGCTTAAAGATAGGTGGCTTTGAGAATCAGCAAAGGAAAAGAGTTGCAGGTTTGGGTTGGATTCATAATAGAGTGCATGATGAGGAAGCTGACATCTATAAATACGTATGGCAAAAAGGACAGTGGTGTCCTCCAGGCCTGAGGAAAAGTCAGAAAAGAAGAGTGCAACGGTTGAGGAATAGGGAGCTGGAATTGGAAGTTGCCGAAACAAAGCAAATATGGCGTCCTAAAAAGAAGCCTGATGGATGTGGTCCTTCGGCTAATGCTTGCATGGCTTTCTTCCTCCCATCAGAGTTTATAGCTCTCGAAAGCCAAGATGTCCAAGAAGAGGTGTACTCTGATTTTGATGAAAGTGAATGTCAGGATTTGATGGCTCAGCTTGTATTAACACAGCAGGCTATTTTTGATAAACCAATCAAGAATCGTCACTTGAGACCACTCTATTTAAAGGGATATGTCAATGGCAAGCCTTTAACTAAGATGTTTGTCGATGGAGGGGCTGCTATCAATATCATGCCTTATACCACCTTCAGGAAACTTGGGATGACTAATGAAGAATTGTTGAAAACTGACATGGTGCTCAGAGACTTTGCGGGCAATCCTTCCGATACCCGAGGTGCTATCCATGTCGAGTTGACCATTGGATCGAAAACTCTGATTACTACCTTTTTTGTCATTGATGGCAAGGGGGCATATAGTCTACTCTTGGGTAGAGATTGGATCCATGCTAATTGCTGCATTCCTTCAACCATGCATCAAATTCTCATTCAATGGATTGGAGATGATGTTGAAATTGTACATGCTGATGATTCGGTAAGTGTTGCTGCTACAGAGTCTACCTATTGGGAATATGAAGGCGTTGATTGTTTCTCCGGAAAAGTGTGGAAAGAAGGTCCTGTGAATGTTTTCAGCGAGGACCAACAGCCGATCCAAGCAGGCGGCTCTCATAGTAATTTTTAATGGGAAATCCTGTCGATGGCAACAAAGGAAAGTTGGGACGTGGTTTTATGTCGGCTGATAAATTGGAAGAAATTGATGTTGGTGATGATTCTAAGCCAAGACCGATGTATATTAGTGCAAAGTTAGACCCAGAATATAAATCAAAGTTGATAAACCTGTTGAAAGAGTTTAAAGATTGTTTTGCTTGGGATTATACGGAAATGCCTGGATTGGATCGTTCCATTGTTGAGCATCAATTACCCATTAAACCTGGATTTCGTCCTTACAAACAACCTCCACGGAAGATATACAAAGAGGAGGTATTAGCCGATGTAAAGAAGGAAGTTGAAAGATTAATAGAAGCAAACTTCATTCGGCCATGCAAGTATGCAGAGTGGATTTCAAATATAGTACCGGTATACAAGAAAAATGGAAAAATGAGAGTTTGTATAGATTTCAGAAATCTTAATAAGGCAACTCCCATGGATGGTTACCCAATGCCAGTTGCCGATTTGCTGGTAGATGCAGCAGCAGGTTATGAGGTCATTAGTTTTATGGATGGTAATGCTGGCTATAACCAAATTTTTATGGCAATAGAAGATATTTCGAAAACAGCTTTTAGATGTCCTGGTCATATTGGTTTGTTCGAGTGGATAGTCATGACGTTTGGGTTAAAGAATGCCGGTGCAACTTATCAAAGAGCTATGAATTACATTTTTCACGAGCTGATCGGCAAGATTGTAGAAATCTGCATCGATGATGTAGTAGTCAAGTCTAGAAATCATGAAAGACATTTAGCCGATTTAAGAAAGACTCTGGAGTGCACAAGAAAGCATGGCTTGAAGATGAATCCAAACAAATGTGCCTTTGGAGTTTCGGCTGGTGAGTTTTTGGGATTTTTAGTTCATAAAGGAGGAATTGGAGTTGGTAAGAAGAGCATGGAAGCAATAGACAAAGTTGTGCCGCCAACTAATCTCACAGAATTGCAATCATTGTTAGGCAAAATCAACTTTGTAAGAAGATTCATATCCAATCTTTCAGAAAGAGTTTTACCCTTTTCCCCTTTATTGAAGCTCAAGAAAGATCAAAAATTTGTATGGGGTGACATACAACAAAAGGCTTTTGACGAGATCAAACAATATATGAAAGCACCACCTGTGCTGGTACCTCCACAACTTGACAAGCCTTTTAAGTTGTATGTGGCGGCCGATAGCCTAACGATAGGATCGGCCCTTATGCAAGAGTTTGAAGGAAAAGAAAGAGTCATAGCTTATCTTAGCCGAAAGTTGTTAGACCCGGAAACAAGATATTCGGCTGCAGAAAAACTTTGCTTATGTGTATATTACTCATGTACCAAATCTCGGCACTATTTGTTGAATTCCGAATGCGTGGTGGTTTCTAGTTTTGATGTAATCAAGCATATGTTATCAATGCCGATTTTGAATGGAAGAATTGGCAAATGGATTTTAGCGTTGTCGGAATTTAATTTAAGATATGAATTGGCAAAGGCGGTAAAGGGTCAAATTATTGCCGATTTTATTACCCAACATCGGGATCTTTCTGTTGAAGTGGTAAGCATTGTGCCTTGGGCTTTGTTCTTCGATGGATCATCTTGTAACAAAGGTGGTGGTGCTGGTATTCTCTTGATTTCCCCACAAGGAAAGACTTTTGAATACGCGGTTCCTATTGAATTTCATGTTACTAATAATCAAGCAGAGTATGAAGCATTGATTAGAGGGCTTCGGCTTCTTATAGAAGTAAAGGCCGCTGCTGTCGAAATCTTTGGGGATTCTGAGTTGGTGATTAATCAATTGAATGGTCAGTATGAATGCAAGAACAATGTGTTAAGAGAATATTATGAGGAATGTAGAGAACTTTTGAAGAATTTTCTGGTAGTAACCTTGCATCATGTCCCTAGAGAGTACAATGAAGAAGCAAATAAGTTAGCTCAAGCTGCTTCTGGATATCGAGAGAATCGGGAGATTTTTGCTATAGAAGAAGATGTTTTAAATACTGATCAAGTAGATGGTGATTGGAGATACGAAGTTACCAATTATCTGAAAAATCCATCTCAAAAGGTTTCCCGAAAACTCAGGTACAAAGCTCTCAAATTTGTGTTTCTTGATGATCAGTTATATTACAAGTCCATCGATGGAGTATTGCTCAAATGCTTAAGTCAAGAAGAAGCCAAGAAAGTGATGTATGAGGTTCACGAAGGATTGTGTGGTGCACATCAGTCAGCTTATCGGATGAAGTGGATAATTAGGAGAACTGGTTATTTTTGGCCAACTATGTTGGAAGATTGTTTTGAATATTACAAAGGGTGTCACAATTGTCAGAAATTCGGCAATATTCAAAAGGTTCCAGCGTTTGCTATGAATCCTATAATCAAGCCTTGGCCATTCAGAGGATGGGGTATAGATTTAATTGGTCAGATCAATCCTCCTTCTAGTAAGGGACACAAATTTGTACTCTTGGCCACGGATTATTTTACCAAGTGGGTTGAAGCTATCCCTTTGAAGAAGGTAACGTCAGAGAATATGATCAGTTTTGTTAAGGAACATATAGTTTACAGATTTGGGATTCCTCAGACTATAACGACTGATCAAGGAACTCAATTTACTTCTTCAGAATTCTGTGACTTTGCCAAAAGTATGGGGATTAAGTTGTATAATTCTTCTCCCTATTATGCACAAGCTAATGGTCAGGCAGAAGCATCAAATAAGATTATGATTAAAATTATCCAGAAGAAGATTGATGAAAAACCAAGGAAATGGCACTTGGTTCTTAATGAAGCATTGTGGGCTTACCGAATGGCTTGTCATGGGTCCACTCAAACGTCTCCCTATGAACTGGTTTATGGACATCATGCTGTGTTACCATGGGAACTGCGGTCAGGATCAAGGCGAGTTATTTTACAGAAAGAATTAGCAGAAGAAAACTATAAGAATCTGATGATGGATGAGTTGGAAGATTTACATTTGATTCGTCTTAAGGCATTAGAAAATATTGAGAAAAATAAATTACGCGTCGCCAAGTATTATAACAAAAGGGTTAGGCTGAAGCAATTCGCAAAAGGAGATTTGGTGTGGAAAACTGTATTGCCGGTTGGAACAAAGGATAGAGCATTCGGCAAATGGTCTCCAAATTGGGAAGGTCCTTTCCGAATAATAGAGTGTGTACCTGGCAATGCATACATATTGAAGACTTTATTTGGGGAAGAGTTTACCAGAGCTATCAATGGAAGATTTATTAAGAAATACTATCCCAGTGTTGAGGTTGGTTCGTGAATGTAGATCAGAAAAACGACAAGGAAAAAATTGCCTTTAGCCTAAAAATCAGATACAAGACTGAGAATAGCTGATATCATTCATATCGCCTTTAGCACAAAATAGCCGATGCAGTTTGCATCGCCTCTAGCACAAAAAATGTTTGTCTAAAACTGGGTTGTTTTCAGCATTTTTTCTGACAGTCGCAAGTGGAATTTTACCGAAAAGAATCAAAGAAGTAAATATTATTCTAAAGGACGAGATTGTTTATAAAGTTCATCCTAATACAAACTACTCCTCAAATAACTTGTTGAGGACGGATTGGGGGTTTGTGATTTCGGCAAGGGCAGCAGCATGATCGTCGTAGGCCTCCAGACGCTCATCGATGTCGTCGACTTCGTCCGGGCGTCCTCCAACGAAGCCAACTGGCTGGGAGGAGTAGTCCTCGTTGGTTTGGGAGGTCATTGCCGCCAGCCCGAGAGAAGCGCCGAGGTGCACACCTTGGATGATGGCCTGATCAATGCAGCCGTCCACAGCATCAAGGCGTGCCTCGGATGTCTCCCCCTGAGCATTCACCTTGTCGGCAATCTTGTTCGCCGCCATCTTCAAGCGGTCATTCTCCGCGGAAAGAGCTGGGCATGAAAGAAGAAATGGGTCGGCAAGCAAAGGAAGTCAGGATGATAAAACTAAGTGAGGATATCAAACCGGTGATGGCGTCGCAGAATTGTTTCCGCTGATCCTCCCATTCGGCTTGATCGATGCCGAACTTCTTGGATACGTCGCCTAGCTCCTCCCGGGCTTTGTCCCTCTCCTGGCGAAACTTGAGCGCCTCCTCGTGAGAGTATGGATGGTGTGCATCTGCTGGCTCTGCCGAACCCCAAGGGTTGGAATGGTAAGAGCTTGAGGAGCTGGAAGATCCGGAGGAGCCGGATGATGGAGTTCCCGGTTGAGTTGCCGACACTGGAGGAAGGAGATGGTATTGGCTGGAGCTGATGACTCTTATCCTGATGAATGAGGAAGGGGAAATCGGAATTAATAGATGAACGAGGAGATTGCAAAGGGGGCAAAGAACCGAATCATACCCACGACGCCGGCAGCGCGATGCTCTGCTTCCTTCAGCCTCTCCGTCGGCAGGACGCTTGCCACGGTTGCCACTGTTCGTCATTTGCTTTGGTGGAGGTTAGGGTTTCCTTCTGGAATGAATCGAATGAAGGAAGTGGAAGAGACGGATGTGAGAACGCTGAGGCAAAGATAGTGATGAAGGCCAATGGAAAGGTCTATTTATAAGCCGAAGCGAAAGATCGTGGCGAATTCCACGGGGTTGTGGGGCGAGAATCCCGAACGGCGGAGTAGGTTTGTTCCCTTTCGGCTGGGCCGTTACTGGACTGGGCCAGGCCTGAGTTAAGTCAAACGTCGCTTGAATATCTCCATGATTTATTGGAGCCAACATTGTTCGGCTATACCCTCACAGTATTTGGATTGGATTCGTTCGGTTATCGGAAGAATGGAGACAATCGGCTACATTCTAATCGAGTAATTTAAGGGAAAATGGCTGATTGCTTTTTTCCGAACGAATGAAAATAAGTGAACATAAAGTTGTTTAATCAAGGAAAAAGGGTATCACACTTAAAGTTTATTACAAGCCTAATGTCTACTGGTTCAGAAGATGATTGATTGCTTCTATGGCCTCGGTCCTGATTCAGCTAATATTATCTAGCACTTTTTGATCTTCATCTTCGGAACTCTGGATGCTGGATAACTTATTTTTGATCTGCTGGTCTTCTTTGATGGTCGAAGCTATCTTTAGTGAAGTTGCTTCTATGTTCTTCGGCAGATTGGCTATATGGGCCCTGTGAGACTGAATTTTGGCATTCAGTTCGGCTAGTTGAGCTTCTAGTCTGATTTTTTCATCCTCCATGGATTTCAGTTCAGGCTCCAAGGTTGCCAAGGAATTTCTCGTAGTCTGGATATGAGAGTGAAGATCTTTAATCTCTAGCTTTTTCAAAGATCTATCCTTCTGTAGAGCGGCCCTCGAAGATATGTTCTTGGTTGCCCTTCTCACCATAGCAAAGTGATCATCAAGATGGGCTGCAGATTCTAGGGGAACCTTGAGAGCAGAAGGGATATCTTGATCAATGAGTTCAAGGAGGTCTTTTATCTGGTCTGCATCCTGAACCAGACTAATGGTATCTTTATTCAGCAGAATAATCACTTCTTTTAGTCGAGCCTGATTCTCCAGTGATAAAGTTTGATGAGAAGTGATCTCTTCACCTTTCTCAATAATGTAGTCCTCAATAGAGAAGGAGTAACTGGTGGTCGGTTTAGTGATGTTCTTCTAGACAAAGAGGAAGAAAGAAGGTGTTAGCCGATTGGGTAATTTTGCTAAAATATAGTATAAGACAAGGCATTACCTGTTGGGCTGATTGGTCATCAGGATGGGTTATACCCTGGCTTGCTGGAGGACTTGATTGAAGGTTCAGAAGAGATGGGTCTGGAGATTGATCAGGAGAAGTTTCCCTTGCCAGTTCATCTAAGATCTCATCTATTCTCAGTAAAGTAAATGATAATGAGCATAAGAGATAGATGTTGTTAAAGAGAAAGGAGAGGAGAATTGGTTGAACAGTGTTACCTATAGTCTCATCAGGTTTATGAGCCTTTGAACCTTCAGCTTCATGGGTCTCTGAAGTTTCGCTATCATGGATTTCTTCATCTTCAGTAGAAACTTCAGGGGTTGGTTCTGCAGGCGCTGAGGTATTACCCAGTATGGGAATTTCGACTTGTGGCTGCAATGGAAGAAGTGAGTGTAGAGGTAGTCAGGTTTACTGTTAAATAAGATGGTTGAACTGATAAGAAAACAAAAGGTTCATGCCTTAAGGGATGATCTGGCTTTCTTGGTCCTTGGTTTCTTGGGTAAGAGGAAACTTTCGGGTGTTTTCCTTTTGCTTTTTCCTCTGGAAGATGCAGCAGTTAAAGTAGCAGGAGTTCTCATGAGTGCCTTTAGAGGTGCTGAATCCAAAGTTGCAGAAGTTTTCATGAATTCCTTTAAGTTTGGAGCATCAAACCCCAGAGCAGGTTTGGGGCCAGCCGGATAGTACTGAATTGCTTTGGCAGGGGGAGTAAACTCAAGATCCTGTGAATGACCAGATGTTAAAATAAGAAATGGATTCAAGAACAAGAAATGATGGGTATAGTGAAATTACCTCACTGTCAGAAGCAAAATCGGGTTGCAAGTTTTTGCATAAAGAATGAACTGATATATTGAAGATATGAGCATGCCATTCTTGCCACCAAGAGACAAAGAGAGGGTGAGCAGCATCTATTAGCTCAAATGGAGATGGTTCGTATATTGGTAATTCCCATCCTAATTCAAAGACCTTCTTGGCTTCCATTCCTTCTGTTAGTACTTCCCTTGATTTTATGATTGTTGAGAAGAGGAATTTTGGAGGCAGTTGGCCGCATCCTAATTGTCTGGCCACCATGTTTGGATAATAGAATTCATAGGTGGATTGTACTAATCTCCCATGATGAAATTCGGCTGGCAAAGTGCAAGGTTTGATAAAGGAGTTGAAAATCTCTGTGGATTCTTGGCCTGAACAACCAATTTCATAGCTAAACTTGTAGGGCAAAGTCAGATCTTCATTCTCTCTGTAAGGAAACCAGAGCACATTGCCGAATCCTTTGAAAAATAGCTTGAAGAGATGACCAATGTCTATATCAATGCTTATAGATGCTGCTGCTTCCCCATAAGTCTGACAAGCCTTAACCTTTGCTGTGCTGCCTTCAGCATAGTTAACTGAGGGGAAACTTAGGTTGAAGAGGCTCACAGGGGTTATCTGATGCATATATAGTTGGAGCCACATTTGAATTAGCCACCAGGGACCATTTACACAAGAAATTTCTCCACCGTGGCGCATCTGAAGGGTGATCTGATGCATCATATGATAAGCAGACCCTAAAAGATATTTGCCTAATGGGATCTGGGTGCCTGCAGCTAAGTCTTCAGCCATTACCATGTGATTCAGGGTTGGTTCATTGGATTTTCCACAGAAGATGAATCTGCATAGCCACATATTCATGAAGGCTTTCAACTCTTTGTCAGAAACGGTGCCAGATGCATTCATATAGTTCTGGATATGTTTGATCCATCCACATCTAGAACTAACGGCTCTTTGATTACTCTTGCTCTTGTACTTATAAGGATATACTGGCAATGACACATTCAAACCAGTCATCATGAATACGTCGGCTAGAGTGATGGTCATAATACCATGACCAAAGATAAAGGCATTGGTGGCGTCAGACCAAAAGTGAGAAGCTGCTATCAGAAGGGAATCATTCCTGGGTGTCTCTGCTAAAGATAACTCCAGACAATGACTGATGTCCTGACTTTCCCAGTGGCTGCTGCTCTTCTCCAACATTCTCCTGTACCAGTTATGCCATCCGGTGATTGGGGGAAATGGCCAATTCT
Organism: Miscanthus floridulus; assembly: GCF_019320115.1. NCBI lineage: Eukaryota > Viridiplantae > Streptophyta > Magnoliopsida > Poales > Poaceae > Miscanthus > Miscanthus floridulus. Next base: position 7,848,149 of record NC_089585.1, read on the forward strand.
TGAATGTGTTTGGCCATCGGTTTGGTGAGGTAATCCCAGACTTGAAAGGAATTCTTTGGGTTTCCTTCTCAATGATTTCAGAAGGGTCAGGATTTCCCATTGGGCCGAGGAAATAGGAGTCGGGGTTGGCAGCATAAGGGATCAAAATCTGGCTCTTGTACTCCTTTAGAAGATGATTGAAATCAGAGGGGAGTAAATCAAAAGAGGAGCGGAAGGATGAGATGAAAGTTGCCGAATATAAATGAAGTTTACCTCTGGAATTTCGTCCTGGGTCGCCATTGAAGATTGGAAGGAGGTCCGAGGTTGCGCTGAAAGCTTGAATTTTTGGGTAGCGGCTACGGTTTTGAACGGTGATGACCTAGGAGGATGAAAGAGCTTGTGGTCAATTTCAGAATAAAACAACTTTTATCCCGAAATTGAGGGGGCATGTGTTAACACTGGATTTTGGTCAATTCTGGAAGATGACAGGTAGACCCACATGCGGGAAGAAGGGTGTTCGGCAAACAACGCAAGCGGTCGGCTAAATGCTTGTGCGGTCGGTTATTCTGGAAGGCGGTAACTCCATTCGGGAAAACAGAAGATGGCAAGCAAGATCGATCGGAAAGATAAGAGTTGTATTAATAAAGAAATCTATAAGTTTAGGGTAAGGAATCGTAAGTTTCCAAGTTTGTTTAGAAGTTCCTTTGTAAATCGTAGTCCTTTAGGACTCACATTTTGTCTAGGGTATAAATGTTGACCCTCGACCATTGTAAGAAGTGTTCACAACCAAATCAATACAACCGGCCCCGTGCCAACTTTCGAGTCCTCTTGTCGTGTCGTCGAGTTCTTCGAGAGGAATCATCGATCCGTCGACCTCCGTAAGTTCCGACAACCTTGTTATCATGTTTAGTATCATGCGGTGGATTTAGACATGGTGCAAGCAGTCTTGTTTGTTTTCAATGGTCGTGCGGCGGATCTTTGCTTGACAATCAAGAAGTCTTTGCTTATGCTTCGTTTATGAGTAGATACCGTGCGGCAGGCGTTTACTCATATGCTTAGTGAAGGCGAGATAGTTATCGGCTCTATATTAGATATGGCAAATCTAATAGATTCATTAAGTTATCCAGTGTTGCATGTTTTAAACCTCTTATATATTTGTAACACACTTCTGCCCAATCTAGATTGATATTGTTCGGACTTCTTTCTCTTGTGGTTTTACTCGTGCTTCAACGATCATTGTCTATTCTTATATTACCCTTGCAAAATAGATAACATGCTCATAGTGGCCGAATTGTCTTAATCTAGATTGTCACATGTTGCGGGTTCATGCATGTTAATCACGTTTAAGCTTTAACGAAACTAGGTATCGTGCGGCAGATGCAGGTTTTAGTTTAGTTTAATCGCTTTTATTTGTACGTTCCTTCTTCATGGATCCCAATTCGGTTGGATTGCCGAGCTTGGTTATGCATTAACTCATAATTAATTTCACTTGTTCAAACGTGTCTTCCCATGCACATGCATTCGGCAATTAGGTTTTTACGTGCATTTACCTTACGATTAGCTGAATGGTTTATGAATTTGTTGGCAGACAGCTCTCTATAGCCGTATGTCGTTGTAAGTGGCTTCAGGGCCGTACATGTGGAACTGTCCGGTATTACCCGACATGTTCCGGTTTGACATTTAATTGTTTTATCCCTTGTTAGTTTTCAGGTCAAACTGACTGGCACGCTTCCGGATCACGAAACACCCGGGAACCCAATTGAAGCCACGCTTTTCGGCTTGCTGTGTGTGAGGCACAGTACGTCACATTTTGTGTCAACAAATATTTATTGTTATAACAACAGAATGAAATCATATTATCAGAGTTATGAATAATTTAATTGAACAGCGGAATATAAACATGTGATCAAAATTACAAAGGAAATAATTATCTATTCATGGTATGAAGAAGCAGTGATATGTAAACTATGACAACAGATTATAAACTTTTATTTATAAAAACATTTAGTGAGAGTTATAAATAAAAACTATGATCGCAACGTAAAGAAAATCCTCTCTGAGCCCACCAGGAGGAATCCACACACAAAGGTCAGCTCTAGCGTCCACCGGTTACCTGCAACAGGGGTAAATAAAACACTGAGTACTCAATTGTACTCAGTAAGATTTACTCGACAGGAGGAAAGAAAAGACTCCAAGGATATACAAGGCTAAATGGCTTGTGGGTTTATTGCATCTGCAGGAACGTTACTATAAGTGCGTCCTTATATTCGATTTTTATTAACAGCCACATTAGTTCATTAACTATCCATTCTATGTAAGCACATGTGCTACTTTCAAGCAGGTGGTAAGCAATCAGATTTCCTTTTTCCATTCCATCTTTTATCTTCTAGTTCTTACTATGGTGCTAGAGTTAAGACAACTCGTACTGGAACACCGGTGATTCACGAATCAATGCCCCCAGCTAGGTAATCCAAAAGCACATGATCCTATCCTGGGTGTCTAGGTCCCCGTCCAAACCAGGACTCTAAGCCCCTACCCCTGAGTCCCAGACTCTGTGCGGTGCAAGGACCTCCTAACATAAAACCACCAAAACAGTGAGTCCAGAAAGAGCTGGATCCACGACAAGAGAGCAACAAGTCTTCCAAGCACCCATACCCAAGTATGTGCTTAGGATAATAAGTCTATGACTTGCCTAGCATCTTATGCAACAGCCGGTCCTTAACCAACACAGACAGGAAAAATAGTGTAACCAAGCTATGCCCCGTGTCCGCGGTGACACAACCTCTTACACCCACCAATACCCAAACCACATCCCTGCCCAGTCACCATTTTCCTTTCCACCATTTATATATTCCAAGTGATAATAATATAGTAATATATTTTCTATATCTCGCGAGCGACAGGAAATCACTCGACTTCTACCAAAGTCCTATAGCATAGCAATCTACACGATCCTGTCATACTAGTAAGACTCATAGGATAAAGATATATATACGCAATTGGGTTTCATTCAACTCCTTAAAACTTAATGCACAAATATAATTAAAAGTTAGTATTTGCATCTGCAGATCATCCACCAACATCTAAATAGAAAGCCCATTGCATCATTTGCTAGAGAGAATACCATTACACCATCTTTGGATTCCCAATCATCCTTCAATTGATCCATTAATCCATCATCGTACCTATATGATATGCATTGATGCAAATGCATAGATGTAAATAACCTATGATAGCCGAACGCTTAGAAATCCGATCACGCCTCATAAGCTAACGAGATAGCTCTAACACTGGTCTACGTATCCATATTGTCGAATAAGACGTTACTTCCCAACCAATGTTTTAGTTATACAAAACCCAAGATGTTTTCTTTATTTCATTCTATCCATTTAATCTTTATTCGAAATAGGTCATCATTATCTATTTAGCAAACAAATTATTCTAGAGCTACAAAAATTATAGTGAGTACCTAATATTGCTAGGAGCCTACTGTATAAATTTTAGATTCAACACTATTACCAATTTATCACAACAATTCCTATAAGTTTATATTTTTACAATATTAATTACCTTAAATTAATTATATAGCTTCCAAGAATATTATCACACTATGTGAACAAAATATACTAACAGGTAAATCATGATTTTAGGAGACTAACAAAAATTAGTTTCATAATTTTTGGATAACCACACAGATTTATATTGATTTTACAAATTTGCCTTATAAGCTAAATTAGAAGTTGCTTTAGAAGAATAAAGGGGCCAGCGACCACCTACTTGGCCCAGCGGCAAGGCAGCCCTGGTGGGGCTCGGCGCATGCGCGACAATAGGCGCGGGCGGCACAACTGGCCTAGAGCGCGGCGAACGGCCCAGGCGCATGCGGAACAAGCTGGCAGCACGAGCAGGCAGGCCCATGCGTGGACGAGTGCGACCCAACAAGCCATCCCCAGCATAGGATCCACAGCGGTCGCGGTAATCTTTCTAAAGAGTCCTTGTTTTATCCCATAATTGCAAAACTAATGAGGCCACTATTCCTATGAGTCATACTATTTGCATTTTACTCCCTAGACAAGTCAAATTCATGTTTTCACGTGTCCCTAGGAACTAGAGCAGAGTAGCATAGCCGAACATGGCCAGCCGGCATTGGTTCTGGCCGGGAGGGCTCACCGACGACGTGGGTCGAGCTATGAGGCATGTGGGCCCTCGTGCAGAGACAACATGGCCAAGGAGAGCGACCCGAGGGGGCCAGGGCACCCAACGGTGGGTAGAGCGTGACTACCCACATCGGCGTGGTTCACCGGCCGAGGCGAACGTGCTCCAACGCGACGATCATGGTATAGATTAATCTAAGGGGTGGGGAAGCAACAGTGCCTCACCTAGGTACTGCCAGTGGTGTTGATTCAGTTGGATATGCTATGGGGAGAGCTGCCCACATGCGCCGACGAGGTGGTGGCAGCGAACCAGAGCAGTTTCATCGTTCTTGATGGTACGAAGCTCCACTGGAGGGCCTGTTGCAGCAGAAGTGGTAAGGTAACAAGGTAGTTCCGAGATGAGGTAAAAATAAGGAGGAGATGGATGAGGAGAGCATGCCCATGGTGGAGCCAAGCTTCGACGCTGATGGAAATCATGACGACATCGAGGCCATGCATGGCTGCACCAGTGGACATATATCGTCGAGGCTTCGTTCGAAGGCTAGCTAAGGGCCTAGCATAGTCGTGGGTGCGAGCAATTGGAGGGAGATGAGTTGAGCATGGCCAATTTGGAGAAGGAAGGGAGAGCATGAGGGCGGCTATGGTGGGTGGGTGCTCTACTCAACTGCGACTGTGGGGAAGTGCGCAGGCCAGAAGATGTTGCGATGGTGAGGTGTGGCAACAGTGCAAAATCATGGGGCAGCAACCGACAATGGTAGCTAGGTGCAGAGGCAAAGGCAGTGGCTGAGCTCGGCACAGATGGACTAGCAAGGCATTACGGCTCAGCTAGGTGTGGGTGTGCAGGGCAAGGGCACGGACGCCAGGGCATTGAGCGTTGGGGAGGAAGAGGAGGGGTCGCTGGTGCTTCATGCAGAGGAGCGGGGGAAAAGCTGGGGAGGTGGCGTGCTGGACAAGAGCACAGATGCCAAAGTAACAAGCACCATGGTATACGAGGAAAAGAAAAGGGGCCTGCTACTGCCTGAAGGCTCTGTGGTGCTATAGTATAGAAAAGGAGAGGCAAGGGGACAGAGCAAGCAGTGGCTCTGCACAGGCCGACAAGACAAGTAAGGGCAGACAGAGGCAGAGATAGATAGAGACGTTGATGGTGAACGCATGGGCAGCTCATGAATAAATTCAAGGTAGATAGAGACAAGCCATGGCAGGCAACAGAGGCAGCAGAGGTAGCACGACAAGGTTATTAGTTCGATGGGACAACAGAGGCAGTGGTTACTCGGCGGTGCATGGTAGAGAGAGGACACGACGTGGATAGGGGTAGAACCATGTGCACCAATTCCAAACGCCTAGCGCAGTGGACCAGTTCAGATGCGATTGGATAGGAGGCTTTGCAATGCAGAGAAATGTAGAGCCATGATGAGAACGAGACGGTGAATAATTGCCATGCAACGAGTACGTTGTACGCCGGGAAAAATAAACGAAGCTACTATGCTCTCTCTCTCGTCAGTTCATGCTTATCAAAATAAACCCGCGAGTATATATATATCATTCTATTTATTAATGAATTTTATTTTATTTATAAAAGTTGTTTTCATGCTTAATCTAACAAAACAAACCATTCGCTAGCATCATCGTTCAACATTCCTAAATATCTTTATGCACTGAGTAATTTAACTTGGGCGTTTATTTGAGTCTGCGAAACTAAGTCACACAAGATTCGCTTATCACATCAAGTACATTTTAAATTAAAAACTCGAGAAACTCATTTCGAAAATTTTTCTTAGGCCTAAATCATGGTGCTAAACGAGCTCATAACACCAGGGGTGTTACACAATAATCAAGGACGTGCGCTTCTAGAAGGTCCTCATCGATGAAGGGAGTGCCCTCAATGTCCTCTTCATCGAATCTATGCAGGAGCTAAGGCTCAAGAAGGAAGACCTCACCCGCATGGACTCTCTGTTCTGGGGAATCAATCCTAAGAAGGCATCTCTACCCCTAGGACAGATTACACTGCTAATTCAGTTTGGCACCCTAAGCATTTTTGCATCGATTACGTCAACTACCTCATCACTGATTTCAACATGGCATACCATGCCATCCTTGTTTGACCAACTCTTGCCAAGTTCATGGCCATGCCACACTATATGTACCTAGTGCTAAAGATGCCAATGAAATAGGGGGTCCTCTCTTTGAGCACCAACCTCGATGTTGCCTACAACTGTGAGAAGGAAAGCTTCATGCTCGCCAAGGCAACAGACATCTCCTTCTGCATGTAGGACTACATGTGGCTTCATAGCTGATCTCTCTAGAGGAGCTAGAGATCCCAACCATGGAGGGCACTCAAGCTTCGACCAAGCCTAAGGACGTGAAGGAAGTGGGCCTCATCCCTAGCGACCAGTCCAAGACTGCTCGGATCAGGGCCAGCCTTGAACCTAAATAGGAAGATGTGCTCATTAGCTTTCTAAGGGAGCATGTCGACGTGTTCACATGGAAACTTGTGAACATGCTCAGCGTGTGGCGCAGAACCGACCAATTTATAAGAGCACAAGTACAATGGCAGCCCGCAAGCGGTTGCACTGTCATACTTGAGCCCATATAAACTCGCTAGTCCATCGAGTACCACGACGGGTCTCAATTAACCATCAACATACAACTAAGATCATATATGATTCAACATACATGTCACATGTTACATAAGGTTCATAAATATAGTTTGTTCATCAGAGTACGAATTAAGATTATTACAAAAAAAGTTTAGTAAATAGTAGCAGAAGCAAATTAAAGTTTGAACCTAACATCTACCATCATAGTTCAAATACATAGTGCCAGTTCATGATCACACTCCCATAAAAACATATAAGAAGGATTAATAAGAGATGTCTGCCCAGGGCTCACTCCTCGTCCACGGTGGGACAAAAGCAGTTCTTGCAATAGCCATGATAAACTGTACCATCTGCAACAATAGGAATAGAACCCTGAGTACGAGAAGATACTCAGCTAGACTTACCCATCATAAACCAAAAATAAGGTGACTCCAAGGATTATGCAAGGCTTTATAAGTGGAGATAGTTTGACAATATTTTGCATAAAAAGCGACTAATTCAGTTGTACAATTATACTTTGGTCATCAAGTTAATTATAGCTATTCATCTCTAGATTAGCATCTAACCTGTGCCAAACATGTGGTTTATCATTTAGTAGCATAAAATAGTAACCATAGCTAGCGTAGTAATTCCATGTCCATCTGAACCATCACATTCCATAACATAATTACTATGATGTTGGGGCTAGCCAAGTTTCTCACTGTCTAGGAGTGACGATGATTTGAATCGATTTCAACAAGCTGGGAATTTATTCCTAACACGAACCCAGGTAGACTAGATCAACGGTCACCTTAGGTTAGTTTTGGTACAACTTAGGTCCACACTTCGCGGGTTCGCCCAGCGCCGCACAATCAGGGATAACCAGCTGCCAGAACATTTAGGTCCGGCTTGCCCTTGAGCTCATGTTGGCTCCCCACACATCCTTACTACCATCTAGAGTGTGCACTCTAATAGAATGGGGCCTGGTCTGAGTTGAGCTACTCGGCTTCACGGTCAGAACGAGTTATCCGGCCAGCTAAGTGAAATGCATGCGTTTAATCTTTTCAGAAGTGCCAATAACGGTACGGTCCTTAATTAGCACAGACGGAATCACATGAGTCCACCTACACATAGACTCTACTCGACCTCAATTTACATTACCCCATGGTTCTTTTCGACGATACCAAATAAAGCCAACCGTACTTTGGTATCCACCTATATATTGTAGGTGACTAGAAATCACCCGACTTCTACCGGTCTAAGCATGGCTAAGCATATATTTGATCCTAAACCTACATAGGCTTAAAGGTATATGTAATTGGACAAGGTAGTTCTATGCATCAAGTGTTTCCAATCAACTCTTATAACCTAATGCATCAAACATAAAGGACTCTAGTGATATTTTGTAAAACATGGGAGACTTAGAATGCTCTGGGGCTTGCCTTTGAGGAAAGAGGTTGGCCGGTGATCTGGGCACTCAGGGAGGTCCTTGAGAGTCTACTCCTCTTCTCTTGGAGCTGTGGCCTGAGGTGTCTCCTACTGATCCTCCTCATCTTCTTCGTTGAACTCTAACAGAGTTATTTCTTTGGACGATCCTATATGCATGAGCATCGAATAAGATATTACGAATACATACATAATGACATGTATAATATGATATGATATGATGAATGCATCCTCATAAGTGTTTTCAACAGCATGCATTAAAGTAATAACAAGCTGCATCTTATTTTACTGAGTAGGCGCATATCTCTTCTCTACTACTTAAGCAAACACTTACGTAAATCATTTTCTAGACTACAAGACAGTAGCCACTTGTTTTGACCATAACTAGAGTTATACACATCAAAATAATATGGTTGTGGATATTCTAGAAATCTTATAAAATTTCCTACAACATTCTTTTAATCATCTTAATGTGATTCAGCAGCTATCTAGGTCAAACAAATCAATCCCTCAAATATATCCAGAGAGCAGGCATTTTTTATAGTAGACTTCTAACAGCTATAATTCTTAAACCATAAGGCCTATGTTTATGAAAATTTAACACCAGGTATATAAGTAAGTTATCTACAACTTTGTTATTAACAAGTTTTATAGAAAAGACCATCAACATCATGGAATTATCATCACAACCAAAACTATACATGCAGCCATCTAGTTGAATTATAAAGTAATAATTAACTAGTTGCATACTACCAATTGCTTTTAAGCCTAACTAATAACATCAACATATCACCTGCATCTCAAGAACCATAGAAAACATCATGGTTAACATAACTAAATTATTTATATCCATTTATTAATTTCCTTCGATAATAAGGTGATTTAAAGGATAAATATTTCTATTACTTAATAAATTCTTAGAAAATTATAGTAGCCTATAAATAACCTTAATAGCCTACTTTACAAATGTCATGCCATTTGGATAAATATAACTACCTCAACAAAAATAACAAGTTAGATAGGATTATTTTAGCAAAAATAGTTTAGCATAGTGAACAGTGTCAAACAACTGATTTAATATTTTTCTTACATTCCTCGAAACATAAGAATACTGTGTAAAAATTTGCATGATCATATGTTATGTATTTTTACCCCCATTTTATTTCACTAGAAACTAGCAATTAATTAGGATTAAATATGAAGACCATATTCAAATTATGACCACTACAAGTTTAGTATTTTTCCTAGCTCGAGCATATCAACACAATACCAGCAAAATTGGAATCACAATTTGATCACCTTTCTAGCTTAAGTTATGCATTTAACAAGATAGAAACCATTTAAAAAGCATTTATCTAGCTACATTTTATTCTCCTAGAAAAAAAACAAAAATAGTGCATCTCATATTTTTATCAAATACTAAACTTACAAATGAAACTAACAAAATTTGGTTCACCAAAATTGGACACTCCTAGCTTGAGATATGAATTTTTGAAATATGCATTCAAATCTATGAAATAAATAAAAAAACATCATACAGACTGGCAACTAGGACCCGCGGTCAGCGTGGCCCCACATGTCAGTCACATAGAATAGAGCACGGTGGTTGATCGGCCATAGCTCATCGCCGGCGAGGTCACCACCGATGGCTTCGCCTCGACGTCCTGCATCGATGGGTGCACTTGGTTGGTTCAGAGACTCACCAGAGTAAGCTCGACGATGGCCATGGCAGACGACGGATGTCAGCGGCGGTACACCAGCCATCTCCGGCTATGGCACACTTAGGCGAGGATGGTTACTCCATCCTAGTGACCTAGCAGAGCTACACGGCATAGGTGAGGGCTCGGGGTGGCGTTGGTGAGCTCAGCCTCGTGCATGGCCATGCGGCGGCGCACGGAGTACGGCTATGCTCACGCTATTTTGGCTAAATAGCGGTGAAAGGTGGGTCTCTGTCATGCCATTAGTGAGGCCTAGAGTTACTTGATCTAAGGCACATGAGAAAGGAGGGAGACGGTGAACTAATTCGACGGCGGCGAGCTCGAGTGCCACGGTGGCCATGGCGGGCGGGCGTGGAGCAGCGGCTCAATCCGACGCCGTCAAGTGGTGGCGTCATCCCTAACTCTGGCCTGAGCTTCTATACTCTAGCATGGTGCTAGACTAAAGAAAACAAAGGCATGCGATGCAGTGGGATGGCAGGGTCACGGTGAGCCATGAGCGCGGTGGTGCTCCGGTGACAACAATGGCTACGGCGAGGCGAAATGCCGCACTACCTTGGGTCGGTAGGCGGTGCTGGTGGCTCGAGGAGGTGGAGGCTATGGCATAGCAGCTATTGTCAAGATGAGTCAGCTAGTGGAGCTACATCGATGGCGAGAGGCTATGGTGGAGGTGCGGTGGTGCTCAGTGAGCTCGGCGCAGCGCTGTGGAGAGGCAAAGCGAGTAGGAGGGAGTGAGAATGGGCGAGTGGATGGAGTGGAGGGTGCACGGCGTTTATGCACGCACGCTGGCCTGACCGACCTAGCCAATGCCAGCGTGTGGCCACCAAGTGGCGGCCATGGCCTATGGCCGATCGGCCACTGCCTGGTGCGCAGGCGTGGGTTTAGTCGCCGCGATCGACAACTGATAGCACCACTTCAACCCTATGTAACTACTAATCCGTTCATCCATTGCAAAAACTCCATTAATGAAAATTGTAGAGCTACATGCCATCTACAACTTTGCTTTAAGAGCCATCATGTAATTCACACTGGTTAACAAACTACACTGTTCCAAAGTGAGGCACTTTGAAACTGAAAATCGTTCCCACACTTAGAAAATTTTGGAAGTCTCAAAACAACATTTTGTTGAAACTTGTGAGCTATTTTTTGGCATTCTATGCACTGAATTAGACCTTGACCCAAAAATAAAAGTTGTTACCCTAGTCAACTACAACAACTTTTATTTAGGTCACACAGTCATGTAAACACTCTAAGCTACTGTTCAACTTTAGTCAAACTAGCATCAAGAAAATGGCATTTCAAATGAAACCAACACTTAGAAGCAAAATTGGCCTAGGTCATGAATACAAACATTGTTCCATTTACCATCCTAGATGTGTCTAAGGTGATTTCATGACCTCACCACCATCTCATACATTGATCATATATGATTGCAAGCATAAACACATATAAATCAACATTTCATGTGACAATGTATAAGAATGAGATGAAATTTCATATGCTTATGTTCATGAATGCTTGGATGATGCTTGTGCTCATGAAATGCAAGTGACAATTGCAATGCTTAACATAGAGGTGTTACAGCATACCTCAAGAGCTGATCGAGCACTCCTTAAACATCTCGGCAACCACCAAGCCTATTAAGTAGAAGCTTCGATGATTCGCGTAGGACAAGAAGGAGGCCATTATGGTAGAGATAACTCAGCTCTTAGCTGGTAGTTTTATTAAAGAGGTGTATAATCCAGAGTGGCAAGCCAACCTAGTTCTTGTAAGAAAAAAGAATAAAGAATGGAGAATATGTGTCGATTACACAGATCTCAATAAACATTGCCCTAAAGAGCCCTTTGGCCTACCTCGCATTGACGAGGTCATAGACTCTATGGTCGGCTATGAGCTCCTATGCTTTTTAGATTGCTACTCTGGTTATCACCAAATCATGTTAAAGGAAGAAGATCAGGTCAAGACATCATTCAAAATGCCCTTTGATGCCTACTGCTACATGATGATGTCCTTCAGGCTCAAGAATGCGGGTATGACCTATCAAATAACCATCCAACACTGCCTTATGGACTAGATCGGGAAGAACATCGAGGCTTATGTCAATGATGTGGTGGTCAAGTCTAGAACTACTAACACCCTCATCGCCGACCTCACCAAAGTTTTCAAAGCCCTGAAAGTATACCGATAGAAGCTGAATCCCACTAAGTGCATTTTTGGCATTCCATTCGATATCCTACTAGGCAACATCATCAGTCACTATGGCATCGAAGCTGACCTAGAGAAGATAACGGTGGTGATCAACATGAAGCCACCGACCTACGTCAAGAACATCTAGAAGATAATGGGGTGTATGGCAGCTTTAAGTCATTTCATATCTCATCTAGGCGAAAAGGGACTCCCCTTCTTTAAGCTACTCAAGGCTCAAGAGAAATTTGTCTGGTCGAAGGATGTTGACAAAGAATTCACCGAGCTCAAGAGGTTCCTCACCACACCTCTGATCATGACCACCCCTAAAAAGAATGAAACCCTGCTAATCTACATTGCAGTGGCCAACCGGGTAGTCAGCACCGCCATCATTGTTGAAAGAGAAGAGGCTGGACATGGATACAAAGTCTAGCTTCTAGTCTACTTCATAAGTGAGGTCCTAAACAAGTCTAAGACTCGCTTCCCATAGGTCCAAAAATTGCTACACGCCATCCTGATCACATCTCAAAAGCCCCGCCACTACTTTGATGCCTACCACATAGTAGTAGTCACTGAGTACCCGCTTGGCGACATCCTCCACAATAAGGAAGCCAGTGACCACATTATTAAATGGGCGGTCAAGCTCAGCACCTATACCATTGACTTCAGGCCTCACCACATGCTCAAGTCGTAGGCGCTCGCTGATTTCATTGCTGAGTGGACGGATATGTAGACTCCTATCCCGGTCGACCACCCCAAGCACTGGACCATGTACTTAGATGGGTCTCTCAACCTCGATGGTGTTGGGGCAAGCATATATTTCATCTTGCCATCGAGGGATAAGCTTTGCTATGTCCTTCACCTACACTTCCGAGCATCCAATAATACCGCTAAATACGAGGCGGCACTTCATGGTCTCTATATAGCTATCGAGCTTGGCATTAAATGCCTCTAGGTGTATGGTAACTCCATACTCATAATCAATCAGCTCAATAAGGATTGGAATTGCATCAACGAGAAGATGGATGTTTACTATGCCAAGATAAGAAAGTTAGAAGACAAATTCTATGGCATCGAATACCAACATGTGGTCTGGGACAAAAATCAAGCAGCTGATGAGCTGTCAAAGATAGGATCAACCTGGGCTGAAGTTCTAGCCAGAATGTTCATCTAGGACCTTGTGGCCCCTTCCATCAAGCAGGAACAAAAAGGCATTGAAGAAAACCCCCTGTCGAGCAGATAGTTGTAGCAGTCCCTGGGCCAAGCAGTGATTGGAAGGAACCTTTCATCAAATACCTCACCACTGTAGACGTCCCAACTAACAACATAGAGAGAGAACACCTTACCCACTATAGTAAGCATTACATCCTAGTTGAAGGGAAGTTGTACCACAAAAACACCAAAGGGGAGCTACTCCAGAAGTGTATCTCCATGGAAGAAGGTGAGAAGATACTCAAGGAGATCCATGTAGGCACCTGTGACAACCATGTGGCCTCTAGAACACTGGTCAGAAAGGCTTTTTGAGCTAGTTTCTATTGGCCCTCAGCCATAGTTGATGCTGAAGCACTCGTTTGTCGATGCGAGAACTGCCAGTTTGGACATTGAGGTGGATAGCTTAGAAGAGGAACAGTCTAGTCACCTATGTTCGGATGGCAAAATACCTCAATGGCTTATGAAGATACTACAACCATAATGTCAACGACCAATTCTTTATGGTCGGAGACTTAGTACTCTATAGAAAACAAAAGACAGATGGGATGCACAAGCTCTCCTCATCTTGGGAGGGCCCCTTCATTGTTAAGGCGGTCACCCGACTAGGGTCCTATAGACTGTGTGATAAGGACGAAAGAGATGTCCCAAACTCTTGGCATATCGACCTACTTAGACCTTTCTACCCCTAGAGCATTTATTTCAAAGATATGTACCTTTCATATTTAAGTATTCAATAAAGTTTTTTACATTGATGTTTCTCCATATTGTTTTCTCCACACATTTCTGCTAAGTGATTCTAATTCTGCACACAACATCTCAAATATGACATGCCAACTATGCCTAATGCAAATACCCGATCAAACACGTTGACGCTCGGACACCTCTAGAAACGACCCTGTCTCTAACTTCTCCCTACACGTGCATGAGTCCGTCCTCTGCGCCATGGGTGGTCAGCATCGGTTCCTTAGTGACGCCCTGTTCTTCCACAATGCACATGGCCCCAGCACATCGCGTTACGGTTAACATGCTAGCTAGGGCCGGGGACTCAGCTACACACCACTGATCAGATGGTTTATATCAAATATAAACATAAACATACCATAACTACAAGTGTTCAACAAAAATTACCAAGTACCCAACATGAGTTTTTCCTAATCTATAGAGCACTGCTCTCCCCATCAATAAAAATCTCAACATCTTCAGCCAACCTCTTCGCTGGCTCCTCCACATCGTCTTCTAGCCTAGCAATCTTCTACATGTTTGTGACCTGCATGTATCTGGTCACCACCCGTTGGAGATCCACCGAAGGGTAGTGTGACCTTAGCTGCATGAGCACGTGGACGATGGCTCCATGGGCCATGCTGCATGCGAACTCCTTAAAGTCCAACCATGATGTCTGGCAATGATCCATGACTGATCAGACCAGCCTATCATCGGCCAAACATCCCCTTTTAGGTTGCTTAGGACCGACGCAATCTAGCACAGGCTAGATTCCTATGATCATCATCTCTAGCTTATCGCCACATGCCTTCACTTGTTCCACGAGCACTTGGAACTATGCCTAGGCCTAGTGTCGATATTCTGCAAACAACACAGCCATATGCTAAGCATGCACCTAACATGTTGAAGATCTTCAATGGCTTTCTTGGTTTTCTCCTCTACTTTCTCCTTCACCTTTAGAAGCTGGCCGAAGGCTTCGTAGGAGAGGTCAAGCTCCATCTCTAGTGCTGCATATAATTGGCAGACATTTCACAATGCTGACTACCAGCAAAGCAAACTTATGAGACATACCTTTCTACCAATTAGTGCTATGGCTAAGCTATTCAGCCATCAATTGGCCCTCCACCTCTATTTGCTGACACTCCTTCTCCAACGCCAGAACCTTCACCTCCAGGTATTCCTATGGTGGCGCTCTGAGAGCTGGCACGCCTGGAGGTTGTTCATCGATGCTTGTAGACTCTTATTCTCCTCTAGTACTTGAGTCATCTCCTCCAGCTACTGCCAGTGCTGCTCGGACACCTTCATCACATTCTGTAGAGGACAAACGGATTAACAAACTATGCTCTTCAAGGGACAAAAAAGATCTCTTCAAGCTTACCTCAATACGGTCAATCATTGATGTCAGAATACGACCAATCTTTGTTTCCACCCTCACCTCCCCCTCCTCTAGCATCTCAAACTCTTCATTGAGCTGAATGATTGTGCAGAGAAGTTGGGGAGGCAGGGTGGGCTCTCGCACTATCTCTTCGATGTCAACGGCGGCCACCGGCAAAAGCGCCCTCCTTGGCTGCTGTCATGGTCGGACAGGGTGTCCTAGCACCGCCTTCACCATTGCTGCCACTTCTTCAGCAACCATAGGTGGGCCTCGCATTGCACTGCTTGGCGCATCACCTACGGGCACCATACTTACTTTGATAAGTCCACTTGACATCGCCGCCACACCCCACACCTCCTCCACACTAGGATCACCCTTGCCATGCAATCCGTCGCTAGGCAAGGTTGGTCTAGTTCTTAGGGCTCCTCCATAGTAGGGGCAGTCAGCCTTCCAACCAAGTTGCTTCATGTTGGGGGCAACCGGATTGATTTTGGCCTGCTCTTGCTCGACATGGGGAGCTCGTGGCTCCTCCGTGTGCCTTCTGTGATCGGCAACAGAAGGTTGTAGGTCCTTTATCGATTCCGCACTTCAAAAATTTGTTAAGAAATAAACAACCACACAGAAGAAATATGTCAAATAAGATAACGCACTCACAATTAGGAGTCTTGCTATGCAGACTAGAACTAGAGCCCCTACCTAGAACTAGTCTGTCCAGCAGCCGAATCGCTCAGCGTCTCCACCTCTACCACTAGAACCACCTGGGTGGTCTCGAGGACTGTGGTGGTCACCCACGCTGCTTTGACAGCGGGCATAACTATGGTCTCGGGGACTCCAGCTACCACTCAAGTAGTTGCCTTTGGTGCCACATGAGTTGTTGCCACCGAAGTCGCCCGAACACTGTCAGGTGTCACCGCGTGGTTTCCCTCATCCATGGCACCTTGCGCATCTCTGCTCCAACTGGTGTAGCTGGCTAGGGCATCCCAACCCTTGGAGAAGCTAGTGCCACTAGCCCATCATCATCTAATAAGCTCAAAACTAGCATTTGCCGCCTTTGGTGTAGAGTGGGAGCATCGATGCTCACCAGTCGCTTTTCTCGACGGGACGACCCTCCTGTTTTCCTTCTCTTCGAGGATGGCTCCTCGCCCATAGGCCGCTTCCACCAGA
This sequence comes from Miscanthus floridulus, assembly GCF_019320115.1. Lineage (NCBI taxonomy): Eukaryota > Viridiplantae > Streptophyta > Magnoliopsida > Poales > Poaceae > Miscanthus > Miscanthus floridulus. The sequence continues at coordinate 7,864,671 of NC_089585.1, forward strand.
GTTTATCATGGACATGCGATGTTCGCTCACCTCCATCTCTGTCATCGTGAGCATCCGAACTATCCCTACCAGCTTCTGAGCTGGCCAGATGCTGGGGACTACTTGGTTGAACTTCAACACCTGTTGGCCAGTCAGCTGATGGCACTGCCGAGAAGTACACCGCTTGGTCCTACCCATGAATCTTCAAGAGCATGAATGACTATGCTGCAACAAAAAAGGAATCAAATGAAAGTAGAAATAAGACTTTTACCTGTGGTAGGAGGTTCCCTACACTAAAGGCCCTCTGCTAGTTGTTGATCTTACAGCGACCCACAAGGTTAAACAACACCCTAACCCGCCGCATGACTTCATCTCGGTCAATTGGCTCGAGCACCTCTCGGGTCCCATCAATAGCCCTGCATAATTCATACGCGAGATGTGCCCTCTCCTTGCTGGGCTGGCATCACCGAAAAGTGAAATTCATCGCTACTATGACACCATCCACCCATCTCTGGTCGATCAATGTCAAGAGCTCCTTCACTTGCTCCATTCCATTGATACCAGGTCTCTCCGACCACTTGGTGTTGCTCATGGGAATCTAATCAATGTCACATGCCACATGGTGTTCCCCCTATGGCATGTAGAACCATCACTACGCCTAATACTTCATGTTTGTGTTCAACGGGGTAGTGATGTACTGCCAACCATCCCATCTCGAAGTTGTAAGTATGCGCTACCTACTATCCTAGATCTAGACCCCCCTCGAGCATTCAAACAGAAGAAGTGGTGGAAGAGATCAAAATGTGGAAGAATGCCAAGATAGGCTTCACAGAAATGGATAAAGACAGAGGCATGAAGGATGGAATTTGGGCCTAGATTATAGAGACTAGTCCCATAATAGTCAATCAACACATGAAGGAATGGATGGATCAGAACACCAAATCCACGATAAAAGCAATCTTCAAAAACTACTAATTCATCTCTGTGGGGGGTAGGAAAGCTCTCACCATGAGCCGGATGCCATCCCGCTGTCACCCTATTGGGTAGCATGCCATCCACCACCAACTGGTTGAGCATCGCCTCCTGCTAATGGAGCTCACCCATTCCTCGACGTGATTCAGCTCGCACGATGCCCTACTCGAGCTGCTATGGTTTCTTTTGGGTGCCATCTAACAGATCTGTGGCCTAGAGGAGACTATGAGCTTGTGGTTACTTTGATGGCGGAGCAGTTACCGAGTGATGCGGTGTTGGCATGAGGAAGAAGACAAAGTGGTGATGGAAAGGTGGGGAATGTGCACCGGGGTTGCGCCGCTCTTATAATGGTTCAACCCCTGACCCTTTGTCTTCTAGGGTTTTTGGGAGACTATGCCTCCCCACTGCATTCTTCCCTTGAAACCTCCATGCGTCGTTGGGCCATCGAGTGGGCCTTATAGGCCACCGTGTCAAACTACGTTGAACGCGGAGTGATGAAATGGAGTCTAAAGCTACGCGTCATTTCAATGGAGTCAAGATATTTTCTGACCTTGCTACAAGGTACCTTCATCATCCTCCAGCAGGCTCAGGGACTACGTGTGTACATGTCATCTTGCGATGATTGTACTATTTTTCTTAGCTAAGATAGAAATGGGTTCAGCACCTGTAGACTGCCTCTTTGGATCCTGGCACCATGAGACTACTTCACCTAGTGCCAGGCTTGGGGACTAAGTGTGTACACTTTACCTAGTGGTGAATGTACTGATTTCTTGGTCTAGATATTTTTGACCCTGCTACAAGATTCCTTCATCATCTTCTAGTAGGCTCAGGGACTACATTGTGTACAATGCACCTTGCGGTGCATGTATGGCTTTTTTCCCACAGTGTTTCAACCTTGTCAAGTCTGCCATCTGATGCCTCTACTCTACCCTGATGACCACGTTGTTAGAGCCATCGCAATAGGCACTCAATTGTGTACACTTCACTGGCTGAGACTTCAAAAAAATTTACTTGAGTTCCTTACATCCTGCCGACAAACCTTTAAGCTTCAAGTGAGCCCAAGCTCGGCTCCCAGATTGAAACACTTGGACTTCTATTTCTATAGCTTGGATGTCGTGTTCAATAGCTCGGATGATGTATTCCATAGCTTGGACGCCTGTTTCAATAGCTTGGCTACTAGTCAATCTAGATGGATGCTTGCTTTTGATGACCGACGACTAGCTAGACTGCTTGGACAAGCTTAAGACAATGTTGCTCGGTGGATACAAGGTGCTCGGGGACTAGCTGTAGGGGTATAACCCTCGATACCCACAGGGCTGCACATGGGCTGAGCCACTAGGGGAGGCCTAGCCCACGAGACCACATAGGGGACGTGCCACCAGTCGAGGCCCAGTGTAAGACGACACCACGTGAAGTACAGCGTAAGTCAGCATGCCTTGCAAGATTATGTGAAGTTCCTCAGCTATCTAGGAAATCTGCTCGGATATGCTAGATTACCATGATATATGTAACTTCCTATCTTATAAACCGACCAGGATAGAAATAACCAATCTATAACCCTACCCCCAGGCTATATAAGGTAGGTAGGGACCCCCTTGTTTTCATCTGAACACACGCAATACAATCCACAAAGACACAGGACGTATGGTATTACATCAAGCTGATGGCCCAAATCTATCTAATCACTGTCTCTTGCATTTTATGTCACCATCTGGTTTTTTCATGTGCACCTCCACCGATTCATCTACTACCATGGGCATACCCCTTGGTAGACCGCCGACCAGATTTTGTCGACAGCTTCCAATCATAGACCGATACAACTTTTGATCCACCATGTTGCCACTTGCATCACTATCCAAATTTCCATTTGTTCCCATTGGTGTGTTAATGGCTTTGCTTTCATTCATGCCAAACTTCTTGATCATGTATTTGATGTACTTGCCTTGACTCACAAATGTACCATTCTTCAATTGTTTGATTTGAAGACCCAGAAAGTAACTTAACTCTCTAATCATGGACATTTCAAACTCATTAGCCATCATCTTCCCAAACTCTGCACAAAAGTCAAGATTGGTTAATCCAAATATGATGTTATCAACATAAATTTACAACACAAACAAGTCCTTTCCAATCTTCTTGGTGAAAAGTGTAGTGTCAACCTTGCCCATCATGAACCCCTTAGAGCATAGAAAGTTCCTCAATCTCTCATACCATACTCTAGGTGCTTGCTTCAAGCCATACAATGCCTTCTTCAACTTGTACACATGGTTGGGCTTTTTGTCATCTTCAAAACCAGGAGGTTGCTTAACATATACTTCTTCATTGATGTAGCCATTGAGAAATGCACTCTTAACATCCATTTGATAGAGCTTGATGTTATGGGCACAAGCATAGGCTAGCAAGATTCTAATTGGTTCCAATCTAGCAACCGGGGCATATGTTTCTCCAAAGTCAAGACCTTCAACTTGAGTGTAACCATGTGCTACCAATCTTGCTTTGTACCTTACTACAATCCCACCTTTTTCTTCCTTATTTCTATAGACCCATTTGGTTCTAATCACATTATGTCCCTTTGGTCTCTTAACTAACTCCCATACTTAATTTCTAGTGAAGTTTTTTCAATTCTTCATGCATAGCATTCACCCAATCAACATACTTCAATGCTTCATCTATCTTCTTTGGTTCAATGGATGACACAAATGAGAAGTGCTCACAAAATAAAGCCAATCTTGATCTTGTTTGTACACCTCTAGAAATATCTCCAATTATAGTGTTCAACGGAAGATGTCTTGCAATATTGGTTGGTTAGAGTATTGGAACTTGATTGCTTGCACTTGCTTGATTATTAGATTGAGATGATGTACTAGCCACTTGATCTTGCACATTGTCATGAGAACTAAGCTTCAAGGGAACTAAGCTTGGGCCTAGGGTCAAGCAAAGGCATGGATAAAGGTCCTCGTAGCGCAACATTCAAGGGCTAACAACCACGTGAACAGGCTCAGGCTCCTAAGAGAGAACTTAATTGGAGACGACAACCATGAGATTATCAAAACTTGGACGTTGTTCTAGGATAGTGATCTTCAACACTCGTATGCTTACCGAGGACAAAAGGGTAACAACTACAGCACTACCTAGATAACGAGCATTCTCACCTAGATCATGGTCTTAAGCAAGCATTTTGAACACTCAATCTAATTAGCTTAAGCGACTATCACTAAGCACAAAGCTCGCACATAACAAGCAGTCACCTACAGCAACACCACTACACATAGACATGCAAAACATGGTGGTAAGGTACTGTCATATTTTATTTCCTTTTTATTTAGTAGGTGGATATCTTTACGAAATAAGTTTTACTTACATTTAGCAATTTAGTTTTCAAAGGGGTGAACTTTTTGCTAACTATTAACTTGTCATCTAACTCCTCTGGAAGCAACCATACAAGGCGAAGCTAATCACACACTATCTTCAAGCATGGCTATTCAAGCAGCATGGAACAAGGCATTTAATCTAGCTTCACACAGGGAAGATAGTAACCAAACATGGACCACAAGTTACTTAGTATTAGAGCAAAGTGAGGGAAGCATATTTATATACAGGCACAATCATGATGCATGCTTGTCCTATTTGTCCTCACAAAATTGCCAGCCTAAGGCGGCAATCACGTTCTGTGTTGGTGGCATAATACATACTCTCTCGATATATAGCTAGTCATCAGCTACATTCAATCTATGCATTCGTGGTTAGCGTACCTGCAGGCAAATTCATTGCAGCCCATCCCCACAAGAGATAAATAAGCACACAATGAAGGCAGCAAACTAAGATACTCTCTATATATACATCCCTAGATGTATATACTTTGTGTACCATATAAATATTCCAGTAACCATAGCTAACTCTCCCCTAGACCGATAGTTAGACGGTCATGCTCTCACAACTCACACTTACCTGGGCGTAGAGGCAATTGATCCATATATTACCATTCAAGTGAACGGCATCCATACAATAGCACGCCGTATGGACGATGAAAGTAAAAATTGCAATAAAGTACATCCCCCAAAGTTAGTACTTAGATAGCCACCTAATAGTCCTTAACTGGGCATAAAGGAGGATGTCGCTAGCATAGTTTTGTAAATAAGTTTTGATAAATTTGCCTGCAGCTAAAGTTTTAGTTAAAATAGGCTTTTTAAAACCAAAACTTGGCTTTTAAAACTATGTACACGACAGTATTATGCTTAATCTTGCTCTGATACCAGCTGTGACAGAACCGCCCAATTTATACAAGATCAAGTATGGCTGTCCCCACTAACACGTTGACACGCGTATACTTTCACTTGTATAAATCCGGTAGTCCGCCGAGTGTCCTAAAAGACCTCGGTAAATCAACATCACAACCAAAATCGTGTGATTAAGCAAATACATATCACATACACAGAGTTACAGCGGAAATAATATTACAAATGAGTTCCCAATTAATAGTATAGGTTTGGGGTTTCAAAATCGATCAGTGAAAACAACATAGCTTTCAAATGATTACATTAATATAAGTTTCAAATACATTGCTAACATAAGTGACATCCTTAGATAAAAGCATATAGATAAGAGATAACATAGAATCACCGAGCCCGTCGGCGGTTATCCATCATCTTTAGCAGGTCAAAACCTCACCTGCAACATGGTGGGATAAACCCTGAGTACTCGAATGTACTCAACTAGACTTACCCGTCATAACCAGAAATAAAATTGACTCCAAAGAGTATGCAAGCCTGTATAAGTGGAGGTAGCTTGACAATATTTTGCATAAAAAACGATTAACTCAATTATACAATTATAATTCTGTCATCAAGTTAATTATAACTATCCATCTCTAGATTAGCAACTATCCTGTGCCAAACATGTGGTATATCATTTTAATAGCATACAATAGTAACCATAGTAGGTATTGTAGTTCTATATTCATTCGAACTATCATGTTCCATAACACAGTTACTATGATGTTGGTATTAGCCAAGTTTCTCACTATCCGGGAGAGACGACGATTCGAATCATTTTCAACCAGCTGGGAATTTATTCCTAACACAAACCTAGGCAGACCATATCATTAGTCACCTTAGGTCACCTTTGGTACAACTTAGGTCCACATTTCATGGGTTCGTACCGCACCGCACAATTGAGGACACCAAATGCCAGGACGTTCAGGCCTAGCCTGCCTTTGGGCTTAGTCTGGCTCCCCACAAGGAGCGCACAACAGAACGGGACCTGGCCTAAGTTGAGCTACTCGGCTTTGCAGTCGGAATGAGTTATCTGGCTAGCTAAGTGATAGGCATATGTTCAATCTTGTCAAACAGCGCCAACAACGGTACGGTCCTTAATCGGCACAGACGGAATCACATGAGTCAACCTACGCATAGACTCCGCCCGGCCTTGATTTTCTTTTACCCCATGGTTCTGTTCCATGATAGCAAATATAGCCAACCGTGCTTTGGTATCCACCTATATCTCGTAGGTGATAGGAAATCACCCGACTTCTACCGGTCTAAGCATGGCTAAGCATATATTCAATCCTAGACCTACATAGGGTTAAAGGTGTATATATATCTGGACAAGGAATGTATATGCATCAAGTGGTTCCATTCAACTCTTATAACCTAATGCATCAATCATAAGGACTTGAGTAATATTTTGTAAAATACTGGGAGATTTAGAATGCTTCGAGGCTTGCCTGAAATCCAACACTAGGTCGGTGCTTGTTAGATGGCGCTCGCTTGGTGAGCATCTCCTGTTCAGGCATGTACTCCAGGGATCCTTCCATCTTCGGGAAAAGTCTACCATACACCGTCTTTGGGTTTGGGTCCAACCTCATGTCCTTCACATGGTTCATCTAGCGTACCTAGATGAGATGCAAGATGCAATTGCATGAATGTGATGAATGGTAACACAAGATGCACCACATAAGCATTCAAGACAAACACAAGATTATGCAAGACATAGATATCAATAGCTATTTAACTAACATCACACAACTAATTATAGAGAGCAAGCACATCAAGCATGACACAAGTTTAACAAGGTCACAAGTATCATAACTTGACCATCAACAAGGGCATAAGCCACACTTAGCAACACATGCAGTAAACAACCACAACTAGCATATGTCTATTTCTGGACTGAAAACAATAGCTTCATGTTTGGATCATAACTAGAGTAATACAAATCCAATAGCCATGCAACAAGACATTCTGGAAAGCTTATGAAATTTTCTACAATTCATCTTTAATAATCCCAGCGCACGCTACATCGGTGCCCGGGTGTAGTGAAAAATGAGCAAGGGTCTTTGCATCAGAGTCGACGGGTGCGAAGGGTAAGGAAGCTAGTCGAACCAACTAGGATCCGTTTAGGTAGTTGGAATGTAGGGTCACTTACAGGTAAGTTAAGAGAATTAGTTGATACCGCGACTAGGAGGCGTGTAAATATATTATGCGTTCAAGAGACTAAATGGAAGGGTCAGAAGGCGAAGGAGGTGGACAATACAGGTTTCAAGCTTTGGTACACAGGGACAGTTGCGAATAGAAATGGAGTAGGAGTTTTGATTGATAAGAGCCTCAAGAATGGTGTGGTGGGAGTGAGAAGGCAAGGAGATAGGATTATCTTAGTCAAGCTTGTCATTGGTGATATGGTCTTGAACGTAATTAGTGCGTATGCCCCCCAAGTAGGCCTCGACGAGAGTGCTAAGAGATAGTTCTGGGAAGACTTAGATGGTCTGGTTAGAGCTATACCTAGTAGCGAGAAGCTTTTTATAGGAGGAGATCTTAATGGGCATGTAGGTACTACAAGCGCAGGTTTCGAGGCAGTTCATGGAGGTTTTGGGTATGGTAGTAGGAATCAGGAGGGGGAGGAAGTTCTGGACTTCGCGGTAGCTTTTGACCTGATGATAGCCAACACTTTCTTTAGAAAGAGAGAATCTCATCTAGTGACCTTCAGTAGCGGACAACACTGTAGCCAGATTGACTTTGTCCTCGCAAGAAGAAAGGACAAACGAGCATGCTTGGATTGCAAGGTGATACCAGGGGAGTGTGTTATTTCTCAACATAAGCTTTTGGTGGCAAATTTTTGTTTTCAGGTGCGTGCCCGTAGGGATAAACAAGCTAAGATTGAAAGAACAAAGTGGTGGAAACTGAAAGGGGAGACATCAGAGGTATTTAGGGAAAGGGTTATCAAAGAGGGCTCTTGGAAGGAAGAAGACGACATAAACAATATGTGGGACAAGATGGCAACCAACATTCGGAAGGTAGCCTTAGAGGTGTGTGGAGTAACCAAAGGAAGGGGACGCGAGGCTAAAGATACTTGGTGGTGGAACGAGGAAGTCCAAATGGCTATTAAGGAGAAGAAAGAATGCTATAGATGCTTGTACCATGATAGGAGTGTGGACAACATAGAGAAGTACAAGGTGGCAAAGAAGACTGCAAAGCGAGCTGTAAGTGTGGCAAAGGGTAGAGCGTACGAGGATCTTTACCAACATTTGAGTACGAAGGAAGGAGAGAAGGACATTTATAGGATGGCTAGGGTTCGTGAGAGAAAGACACGGGACTTCAACCAAGTTAAGTGCATTAAGGATGAAAGGGAGCATCTCTTGGTAAAGGAGGATGAGATCCGACATCGATGGCAAGAGTATTTTGACAAATTGTTCAATGGTGAGAATATGGACACAACCTTTTAGTTGGATGACTCTTTTGATGACACCAATAGGCGCTTTGTGTGGAGAATCCAAGAATCTGAGGTTAGAGAGGCGTTGAAAAGGATAAAAGGAGGTAAGGCGATGGGACCAGATGGTATCCCAATCGAGGTGTGGAGATGCCTCGGGGACATAGCTGTAGTATGGTTAACCAAGCTGTTCAACCATATTTTTCGATCGAACAAGATGCCTGATGAGTGGAGGAGAAGTATATTGGTACCGATCTACAAGAATAAAGGGGATATTCAAAGTTGTACAAATTACCGGGGAATTAAGTTGATGAGCCATACTATGAAGCTATGGGAGAGAGTTATCGAGCATCGCTTAAGAGCAATAACACGGGTCTCTATGAACCAATTTGGTTTCATGCCCGGAAGGTCAACCATGGAAGCCATTTTCTTAATAAGACAAGTTATGGAGCGGTATAGGGAGAAGAAGAAGGACCTACATATGGTTTTTATTGACTTGGAGAAGGCTTATGATAAAATACCAAGGAATGTTATGTGGTGGGCTTTGGACAAACATAAAGTCCCAACGAAGTACGTCGGGCTCATTAAGGACATGTACAGCAATGTTGTGACTAGAGTTCGAATAAGCGATGGAGACACGGATGACTTCCCGATTAGGATAGGACTACATCAAGGATCAGCTTTGAGCCTTTATTTGTTTGCTTTAGTGATGGATGAGGTCACAAGGGACATACAAGGGGACATCCCTTGGTGTATGCTTTTCGCGGACGATGTAGTGCTAGTTGATGAAAGCCGGACAGGAGTGAATCAGAAACTGGAGTTATGGCGGGAGACTTTGGAGTCCAAAGGTTTTAGACTTAGTAGAACTAAAACTGAGTATATGAGATGTGACTTCGGCACTACTACTCGGGAGGAGGAAGATGTTAGTTTGGAAGGTCAAGTAGTGCCTAGGAAGGATACCTTTCGATATTTAGGATCAATGCTACAGAGGGACGGGGATATTGATGAAGATGTTAGCCATAGAATCAAAGCAGGGTGGATGAAGTGGCGGCAAGCGTCTGGTGTCCTATGTGACAAAAGGGTACCACAGAAGCTAAAAGGCAAGTTTTATAGGACGGCGATTAGACCTGCTATGTTGTATGGTGCAGAATGTTGGCCTACGAAAAGACGACATATTCAACAGCTAAGTGTCGCGGAAATGCGTATGTTGCGTTGGATTTGCGGTCATACAAGAAGGGATCGAGTTCGGAACGATGATATACGTGAGAGATTAGGGGTAGCACCAATTGAAGAAAAGCTTGTCCAACACCGGTTGAGATGGTTTGGACATGTGCAACGGAGACCTCCAGATGCACCGGTGCATAGTGGAATCCTAAGTCAGGATAGTAACGTGAAGAGAGGCAGAGGAAGACCGAAGTTGACTTGGGTAGAGGCAATAAAAGGAGACTTGAAAGGATGGAATATACCCAAAGACTTGGCCTTACATAGGAGTGCTTGGAAGACAGCTATTCACGTGCCTGAACCTTGATTGCTTCTATTGGGTTTCAACTCTAGCCTACCCCAACTTGTTTGGGACTTAAAGGCTTTGTTGTTGTTGTTGTTGTTGTATCTTTAATAATCCTAGCATGATTCCCAAGTTAAAAGGGTCAAATAGTCACTTTTATCAAATCTGATCCAGAAATTCCAGAGAACTATAAATTCTGAAGACCAACTTAGAACAGTCATAACTCACAAAATATTTGGCCAAATGCCATGAAACTTTAACACAAGATGTTTAAGTGAGTTATCTACAACTTTCTTATTATCATAGTAAGATGATTCTACAGATAACAAGGCCAATTCATCCAATAATTGCATCTCTGTCTAAAACATGGACAGAAACTGACATGTCACTTCAAACAGCTACAAATGGAGTTATACATGTCCAATAAATATGGTTCTACACTTTTTATAAATCTTAGCAAATCCTAAACAACTTTGTTGTAAACACCTAAAGCTAATTCTACTAATAAGAAGGCCCACGGTAAGAACAAGGAAACCCTCTCTGGGTTTGGGCAGAAACAGCCACAGAGATTTAAGCAAGTATAACTCAAGATCTACTTAACCAAAAATCATGATATTTAACTTTTTGGAAAGCTTAAGAAAATTAATACAACTCATGTATTTTCATCAAGTCATGATTCATAACTTAACTGAGCCAATTAATTCAAACATGCAGAACTATTTAGAGTAGGAGCAAAGCAATACAGGGCATTTGTTATTTTTATAACTCTTAAAACATAAATCCTAAACTCCTGAAATTTTTACCAAACAACAACAATCATCTGATGAGCACTCCATAAAAATTTCACATTTATTTGAGGAAAAGAACTACAGTTATGAAAAAGACAAGACACAACTAGTAGTACAAACCTAACTGCATAAATCGATTTTTACAGCAAACACTCTAAACTAAATAATGCCATATTATAGATCTAGTGCATAGAGAATTTCATAAGGATTCCAAAATGTCCTCATTTACTGTTTTACAATTTTTCTACTAATTACTACGAATTTTCAAAGTAGATCATTCAAATCTGCCTAAATCAAAGAAAAAGAGATCTAAATCTTGTATCGGGGGCCCTGGAGTTTCCATAAATCAAAAGCAAACAAACTGATCCTTTTTGGCACTATTCATCTAAGTCACTTCTTATTCACTTAACCCCTTGGAGAAGCTTCTATTTCCGCGCGTGGTCCACCTTCTCCTTCCTCTCGACAGCAGCACAGGGGAGCGGCCGGCTCGTGGCTCCGGCCAGCTGAGGCGGCGCCGGTGACGTGCTGCTGTAGGCTCCGGCAGAGGAGGATCTAGGTGCACCTCCAGGTGGACGTGACATGGACGGAGGTGGCCAGTGGCCTGCTGGCCACGTGAGTAGGCGAATCGCCGATGGCTGCTTCGGCGGTGACGGCGCCACGGCGGTCGAGGTGACCGGAAAAGGGGCGCAGGAGGGGCGGCGCATGACAGATAAGGTGGTGGTGCACACGGTAGGACGCAGGGGAGCCCGAAACGAAGGGGACGCCATGGCGGCCAGCTCGGCCATGGCGGACATGGCCGCGCGTGGCGTCACAGCGCGAGAGAGCGAGGAAGGGCGAGTGCGGGAGGCGTAGTGACGCTCGGGTGCTCGGGCATCCGCATTTGGAGGCATAGGGAGTAGGGCGGCACATGGCATGGAGGTGGAATGCACGGCAGCAATGGGGCGCACGCTCTACTGCATGGTTGCCACGACGTCCTTTTGTCGAACACGTGGTGAGCGTCACTGTGCCCGCCTTGGAGTCCGTTTTTGGGCCAGCTCTGCTCCAAACTAGGCTATGGGCCTTGAAGCAAAATTTTTCTTCTTCTGATGCTCTACAAACTTGATTAAGGGGTCATAGCCATTAGGGCAGCCTATGAGTGGTTAATGACACTCCAAGACAACACTCTCAACGCATTAACGGCGATTAACAAGTTTGAAAAATTGATAGTCAACTGAGTGCCATCTTTATACATGCTCTTCGCCATCATGTACACTCCAACTTTTATCTTTGGACCAAATCGAGTTGCTTAACAAAATTTGGAGAACGCGAGACGTCAATGCCGATGTCGATGAATTTCTAGACTTAGAATATTTCTAAGTGCTAAAATCAGCAGCAGGTTCCAACTTTGAGCCACTACTAGACTTGATTCTGAGCCGATCCATGGTATACTCCAAAAACAAAGTTTCTTCTACATAACATGAGCTTCAACTTTTATTTAATGTCCAACTTTAAAATAGGTGCAGAAGCTATAGTTCTACTTTGACCAAAGTAGGATCACGATAAAGCTTAAATTATCCTTTGTGATCCATTGGAGCATTTTCTTGGCATTTGCTCAACATGAACCTTTCATGACTTTTGTTGTAGAGTTCATCTAGAGTCATTTGGGCAAGGTTGCAAGGTTTGGTTGATGACCTAGAATTCCATTCACTTTATAAAACAATTCAGGCAAGGACATAACTCGTCATTTCGTGTGACTTCTTGATTCCAAACTTCACGAAACTTTTCCGTGGATCAATATAGATGGATATTGATGTGAGACACATGAAACAAGTACATCCAGCATTACTCAAGCATTCATTTTTGAAAGGGCAGCATGTAAGTGATGGTGCATGGTCCAAGTTTAAGTGGTGGCTCATTTTCATATGTTTGACCTAACATCTCCATCCCACTTAACATGCCATGGTTGAGTTTAAACCCATTGCTTAACTAGTGACAAACACCAGGGGTGTTATAGAGAGCACTTGTACTTGATCATCTTCTTCATCAATCACTTGCCTAGGCCTCAATTCACCAATATACATGTTCTTCATGGCATTTGAAAGTTGAATGGCTCTAACATCTTCCAAGTTCTCATTCTCATCCTGAGAACCCTTGGTTTCATCAAATTCAACACCATGTACCTTCTCAAGAGTACCACTTGCCAAATTCTAAACACTATATGCTTTGCTTGTAGTGGAGTAACCAAGTAAGAATCCCTCATCACACTTGCTTTCAAAGTTACCCAATCTAGTGCCTTTCTTCAACATATAGCATTTGCAATCAAAGACCCAAAAATATGCAATATTGGGCTTTCTACCATTCAAGAGCTCATATGGTGTCTTCTCTTTCAATAGGTGATAATACAAGTGGTTGCTACAATAGCAAGCCATGTTGATAGCTTTGGCCCAAAAAGATTGACTCGCATTGTACTTACTAAGCATAGACCGTGCCATGTCAATAAGTGTTCTATTCTTCCTCTCAACAAGGCCATTTGATTGTAGAGTATACTTGGCCGAGAATTGATGTCTAATTCCAAATTCATCACACAACGCATCAATTATACTGTTCTTAAACTCACTACCATTGTCACTTCAAACTCTTTTGATGGTTGTTTCAAACTCATTGTGAATACCCTTGACAAATGATTTGAAAGTTGTAAACACATCACTCATGTCTACTAGAAAGAATGCCCAAGTGTATCTAGTGTAATCATCCACTATCACAAAACCATATTTGTTTCCACCGATGCTAGTGTATTGTGTTAGCCCAAACAAATCCATATGCAACAACTCAAATGCCTTACTAGTGCTCATCATGCTTTTCTTAGGATGGATGTTTCCAACTTGTTTGTCGGCTTGACAAGAGCTATAAAGCTTATCCTTCTCAAACACAACATCTTTCAAGCCTCTAACCAAGTCATGCTTAACCAATCTATTCAATTGTTTCATTCCAACATGACCAAGCCTTCTATGCTATAACCAACCCATACTAGATTTAGTGAACAAGCATGTTGATAGTTGAGCTTCACTAGCATTGAAATCAACCAAGAATAGATTCATATATCTAAAGCCTTTGAAGATCAAGTTAAAGCCATCTACACTTATGATCTCTACATCATCTACCCCAAATATGCATTTGAATCCAAGATCACATAATTGAGCCATGGATATCAAATTAAAGTTCAAGCTCTCAACTAGCAACACATTGGAAATGCTCATATCATTGGATATTGTAATCTTACCAAGTCCTTTGACCTTGGCTTTGCCATTGTCACCAAATGTGATACTATCATAGCCATTACTATCATTGGTGTTGATTGAGTTGAACATTCTTGCATCACCGGTCATATGTTGAGTGCACCCACTATCAAGAACCCAATACCTTCCTCTAACTTTGTAATTTACCTACAAAAGAAGATCAATTTTTTTTAGGTACCTAAACTTGCTTGGGTCCTTGAAGGTTAGTGACCAAGCTCTTTGGTACCCAAATGGCTTTCTTCTTTGAGCCCATCTATGGTGCACCAATGAACTTAGCCTTCACACCATTTGTACCCTTAGTAAGCACATAGAAAGAATCAATCTTAATTAAGGATACATTAGCATTCTTGTTCTTGGTCTTGCAATCATGCTCTTTATGACCAACTTGCTTGCAACTAGTGCAAAACTGATCATTGTTCTTCACAAAACTAGTCTTATGAGGAGCAAAGGCCGCCTTGTCTTTCTTGGGGGTATAGGATAATCCCTCTTTGTAGAGAGAAGCTCTTTGGCTACCAAGCACATAAGCAAGCGGTCCTCACCACCATAGGCTTTGCCTAAAGCGCGAGTGAGCTCATTTACCTCCTTCTTGAGGGTCATATTCTCAACTATTAGTGAGGCATCACAAGTGAAACCATCACTACTAGATGAGGTAGAAGTTGAGGTGCTACAAGAAGGGTTGTGGGAGCAACAATGATAAGCTTATAGAATGATTCATCAATTATGTCACAAGCCTACATCACATGTTTCAACATGCTCTTTCACACTTTGCTCATTAAGTAGAGAGGAATGAGCTTTTTCAAGCTTCTTGTGAGCCTTGCCAAGCTTCTCATGGGCTTCTTCTGGCCTCTCATGAGATGCATTGAGCTCATCAAAGGCTTGCTTAAGGGCTTTTAGTTCATTTCGCAAGTCTTTACATTCCCTTCTCTTAATGTCAAAATGTTCCATAGTATCATCTAACATGTCAAGTAGTTTATCTTTAGTTGGTTCATCATCATTGTCACTTTTAGTTTCAATTTCAATATCATGTTCCTCATCACATCCATCATCACAAGTTTGTACCTTAGTGTCCATAGCCATGAAGCATGATGGAGTGTCAAAGATAGAAGGTTTCTCATTGATAGCAATGCTTGCAAGAGCCTTCTTCTTTGTGGTCTTGTCAATATCACTTGAGGAAGCATCACTATCCCAAGTGACCACATATGAACCACCCTTCTTATTCTTGAAGGTCATCTTGTCCTTCTTGCTCTTCTTGTCATCAACATCATTGTCGCTATTATATGGGCATTGAGCAACAAGATGATCCTTACTTCCACACTTGAAGCACCTTCTTGACTCTTCCTTATTCTTGGATGAAGACTTCTTTCTTCTAGCATGGTAGCCCTTCTTCACCATGAACTTGCCAAATCTCTTGATAAAGAGAGCCATCTTCTCATCATCCATCTCATAAAGCTCAAGTCTTCATCTTCACTTGATGATTCTTGCTTTGCCTTGCCCTTGGATGATGTGGCTTTGAATGCCACACTCTTCTTCTTCTCATCTTTCTTTTCTTTCTTTTCTTCCTTCTCATCATCATCTCTATAAGTGTCATTGGTCATCACATCTCTCAACACTTGGTTTGGTATCATGGTTCCAAACCACTCACTATAATAGTGACCAATGTGCCAAATCTCAAAGGTAAGCATCTCAAGAACTTATGGGAGAAGTCCTTATCCTTCACTTCCTCACCAAGTGCTTTGAGATCATTAACAAGCACTTGGAGCCTATAAAACATCTCTGACACATTCTCATCATCCTTCATATTGAAGCTTGCAAACTTCTCCTTGAGAATGTATGTTTTGGCATCCTTCATGGCTTGAGTGCCCTCAAATGACTCCTCCAACTTCTTCCATGCCTCATGAGCCCTCTCAATATTCTTGATTTGCTCAAATGTTCTCTCATCCAAAGCATCATGAATAGCACTAAGAGCAATGTCATTGTTTTAGAGTGGCACTTCTTCGGCGGCGGTGGGAGCCTCCTCATTGGCAATCTCAATCTTGGTCTCCACCACCTTCCACACCTTTCTATTGATTGACTTGATGTATGTTGTCATCTTAGCCTTCCAATAAGGATAATTTGAGCCATTAAATTGGGGTGGCTTCTTAGTGTTGTTGATTTGAGCCATTTTGACATTGAAGGTTGTTAAGCTTCAAATCATGGTGACCACAGCTCTAATACCACTTGAAAGATCCTAATGGCGAGAGGGGGGTGAATAGCCTATAAAAATTTCTACAACAACACTAAGCAAAGTGGTTAGACAAATATGAGATGAAGCGAGTGTTGCACTAGCCTACTAAAAAGCAGGTCACCTACCACAATTCTAGTTGCTATAGTCTATGCACACAAAGGCTATGTTACTACACTAAGTTAGTGAGCTCCCAAAGACTAACTAAAGAGCCTCACTAACCACTAGACTTGACACAAGCTAGCTCTCTGTTCATGGTCACTAACATCAATTATAAACCATCAACATAACATGTATTTATACTTAATTCCATCACCAAACATAGGTATATGGGTTTAAACTAATAAATTCCACGAGTTTTGGTGAATCTGTGTTTTTAGCAGGGTTTATCCAGAAAACTATCAAGGAGGGCCTATTCATCAAAGTAAATCACGTTTATCCACAATAAAACCGATGCGAGGAGAATCTAGAACACTCTGGAAGGCAACCCACCAAAGCATACCCCGAGGGGCTGACATGTGGGGCTAGCCAGCCCCACCTATAGGTCGGTCATCCCATGGGACCCACCTGTAAGTTTCTGCTTCGAATGTTGTTTCTCCACCACCATTGAGATCCAATCTATGCCGTCCTTTAAATCAGTTTGATCCAAGGTCTCACATTGGATGCTTTGACCTATATATACCATCCCCTGCCACCCAACCTAGAGCCATCCTAAAACCCTAATTCATATTCTCCTCATCAGGATTAGAGCCAGCTATCAATAGAAGATTAGTCCTCTATAGGATTTAGTTTTATAATTAGAAATAGTGAGATAGAGAGTGAGGGAAGAGTTTAGAGGAGATGCTGGACTGTCGGTGCTCTCTCTATGGCTTGTACCTTGGCGGAATAAAGTTCTACTTGAGCTTGCTTCTGAGATTTCTTTGGTAATCAACTTATGATTCAAGTAAGTATTTTGTTTGTATTGTTCATCAGGATCACAACTCTTTTTTAGTGCTTTATTCTCTTCCTAGCGGGGAGTAGAGTATTAATCGTGAGTGTAAACATGGTGCTTAGACTTAGGTTAATCATGGATGCACCCTGCATTTTGGATCAGTGGTAGATCGCGGTTGTGATATTAGTACTATATAGCCTCATACTATATAGCATCGTTGATCCTTTATAGTCCACCTCCCGTCTGTAGGCCAAGTAGGACCCGGTTATGAAGGAAAGCATTTTCTGATGGTGTCTTTCCCTAGTAATGTCAATAGTTGAACAGTAGAAGGCATAGCTTACCCAAGTTAGAATTAGAGAACCTCAGTTATCCTCTCTATGCTATTATTTATCCTTAGCCTTGTTGCTACTCCTAGTTAAGTTAAATCTTAACCTTGTTGCTACCCCTTGTTAAGTTAGACCATAGTTAGTCTCACACATTTCCCTATGGATATGATACTTGGAGTACTTTCAGGAGAAAGTTATAGCGGTATCTGTGCGCTTGCGGATTTATCTGTGTGTGTTAAATATACCAACAAGCTTTCTAACGCCATTACCAGAGAAACGGTTGCTGAATTAACTTCGAGCCAAGCTTGAAATTTTATCTTTTATTCTTTCTTTTGTTCTACTTTTTCTTTTCACTATGGATTCCACTCCTATCTATCAATATGCTAAATCCATGAGCGCAAGCCTAAAGCAACCGAAATCTTTAGAGCCTATCCTAGTACCTAGCCATGAGTTGTGCCCGTGTATTATAAAATTGGTTCAGGAACAATCCTTCTTGGGAGAAGGCGATGAAAACCCATTCTCACACCTACAAGAGTTTTAAAAGACCTGTGCATGCTTGCGTATTGCTGGCATGTCTAACAAGACCTTAAGATGAAAGTTATTTCTGTTCTGTTTGATGGAGAAAGTTAAACATTGGTACAGTCAAACCATAGGAAGTATGTAAGGAGATTAGGAAATGTTATACTCTAAATTTTATTTATGTTTCTTTCCCATCTCTAAAGTAGTTAGCCTTCGGAAAGAGGTTCTAAATTTTAGACAACTAGAAGAAGAATCTCTTGGCACATCATGGAAATGTATTAATAGTCTCATCATCACTGGCCTGGACCTTACCATTTCAGACCTGATGCTCCTTCAACATTTTTATATGGGTCTTAGCAAGGATTCTACGCAAACCCTTGATCAAGCTCTAGAGGAGCTTTTCTTCATTTATCTATTAGTGAAGCAAGATCTATGCTTGATAAAATTAGTGGAAAGACTCCCTGCACTAGCATTCATAATGAACTCCCCGAGGTAAAGAAGGAATCATCTCCCGAATAAGAAAAGGAAGTTTTGATAGCCAAATCACAACCACTCCAATCCCAAGATTTAGCTGTCAATCCCAAACCATCAATACCCCAAAATCCTCCAAGGGAAGAAGAAATTCAACCTTCTAAAATTTTTTGTGAGGATGATCTTTTTTATGCTGATTTTGGGAAAAGCTTAAACTTGTAGTTCCATAAGAGACCTTCGAGTGAATATGATTTAATTCCTCTCAAGAAGGGATCTCTCAAAAAGCATCCTTATTCCCATATAGGACATTGGGAATAACACAAGGGTGGCATGTTTAGTGAAACCATAGAAGGAGAGCCAAGCTATCTAGAAGCCATTCCTATTCTCTCTAGTTCTATGCCCATATTAGATGTCTCATCTGAACACATCTCTAAACCCATCATTGACCTCGATGATCCCTCTTATGCTCTTTCTTTTAAGACTCATGATGATCCTAGAAATCCACTAAGACACCCAAAGCATAGGAGCCATGAAGGCCACAAGGAAGACCAAGAAGAGCAACAACAATGGTTGTAGGATATTAAGAACTTATGTGTCATTGCCATTGAATGGATGGATGAGGCTTTAGATAAGATCAACCTAAGAGTCACCAATCCAAGAGAAATCTTGGACAACAAAATGACCAATGAATGTCACAGGCATGGAATGATGGAGACAATGTTTCTGCCTATAGACATTCATGAAGAAACAACCTTGGAGCATGAAGATGGTGTCGACAAGCATGGAAGTTACTTCATAAACACCTCATTAAACCCATGCTCACATGAGAAATCTCCTGAATTTATTGGTCTCTCCAACATTGCCACACATGAGATCTTCAACCCCCTCATGCTTCTTGTTCATAAAATTGTTGAAAGGGTAGTTGTAGATGCATATGTTTATCACAAATATTGCAAATCTCGTTGGCATGAATCTTGAGATAGGCACATAAAGGTTGGTGTTGGAGGGGAAACCACTTCACTAATTTAAAACATAATTCAAAGGTTTCCCAAGGACGAGCTTCTATCCTAAAATAAGCACTTTCGGGAGACAACACGAGCTTTCATCTTTTGCTGTGATGCCCTTGTGAAATGAGAATAGAAATATAATTGTAAAAATATTCCTTCGGGTATTTTTTGTCACTAACCATTCTAGGTTTGAAGCAAAAAGAATGAAGGATGATGACCCAAGGTATGTCCAACCAATTATCATACAACATTTAATCACATCCATCTAAACTTGTTTTTTCTACAAAATTCAAGCTAGGGGATAGACTTCTCTAAAAATATCTCATGCCATGTTGTTAAATTATTTTGGTTGTCTCTACCTTTAAGACATGCTCAATTTGCTAAATAACAATCATGTTCTTTCATCTTCGTTTGAGTAAATCTCTATAGCGCTTTCATAATACCTTTGTCTGCCATAGTAAGTTTTGGTTTGGAAGTACTCGACATACTTCCAAAGGTTTTTTAAATTAAGCGAGGTGCTTAAGTTAAAATGCCTTCCTTAATCAAATTAGACATTGAGTCTAGTTTGGTTATTGAACTAAAAATTGCTTTAGTAGATACTGGATATTTTGTTGGATTAACCTCTATAGGAAACTCTCAAATTCAAATTGGGTAAGTCATGAGATGGATTCAAATCAAAGATGAAGCAAGGCACATCATTTAAAACAAGGGATAAAAAGTTCTATGCTAATTAATATGTTAAAACCAACTCTAACATAGGTGACCTTTAGCCCTATTACAACACTACCTCTGCCTTGAATTATTTGTACAATCCTTTGGGTATGTGTTGTCCACTAATCCTTTTTAGACATAAAACAATGAGTGAGGCTGAAGGCCCAACAAAATGGCAAGATCGAAGAGTAGAATGATGGCATGACAAAAGGATGAGAGAGAAAGGGTGCAATCTAGGAGACAAGAAGCTCATGAACAACTCGTACTGCGAGGCTAGCCAAACAAAGAAAACTTCAAGCAAAGAAGAAGGACCATCATGAGTCATCTACCCTTCGTCACATGGTGTCATCATGCTCCATTGACAAAGGTAACATCCTAAGGTAAATGGTCATTATTTAACAAAGGTTTAACTTGGTTCTAGAATGCATATAAATAAGAAACAAACATGTTTGAGTTACAACTTGCTTGATTCAACCTTATTAACCCAACATGTTTAGTTCTTTAAACTTGTTCCTAGCACCACTTTCTTGATCTCATACTCTTAATCAAATAAGCTAAAAAGTGCACATCCTATCTCTGAAAGGTGATAGTCATAATCATGTAAAGTTTGATACATTATGTAGAGATAGACAATCCTTCCATGGGTTAAGCAATTCAACTCTTTTTGGCCAAATGAACTTAAATGCTACATTCATGATCAATCTTTTGATCTTATCACCTATGATATAAATGAACAAAGCACATAACATCAACTTTATCTTGTTTAATGTGCCTAAGGTTAGAGAGGAATGAAAAAATTTTTGGTTCTGTTGGTGTTTTCCCACCAACAGAGCCCATGCACTTGATCTCTACCTTGTCTTTATGAGTAGAACACACTTCAAGCAAAGTGTGGGAGAGTCATTGATTCCCTAATTCTACAAGTGAAGGTTTAAACATACTAAACCAAAATCAAAACTTAAAACCAAGACGGGTTTGGCGAAAAAGGTGACATCACCATTAGAGGCACCACCACAAGAATCCTCATCTTCAGAGCGAACCGAAGTACTTGATCAATGAACTTCACAAGGAGAAGCCTAGTTCAAAAAACTTAAAACACCAAACTCTCACCGAAAGAGCTAGCTTGGGGGAGAAGCACTCCCGTGTATCTGGGTAAGTATGCTTTCCTTTTGTTCTAGTTTTAGTATCTTTTAAATATTTAAGAAAATGGTGAATGGAAAACAAAATAAAAAGTTATCTATATAATAAATATATATAGTTATAGTAATAATGTGTGATCTAGTAAAATTGAAAACAAAATAAAAAAGGTGTGTCTGGTTTGCTTTAATTTGTTTTTAAGAGCTAAATAAAATAAAGAGGACTCAGAATAATCTCTTAAATAGAAATGATGAATAGTTGCTCTGTTGTAATTCCTTTTAAGTACCTAGTTTTCAGCCTTGAATTCTTCCGAGTTTTGGATATGACTGATTTGATATAAAGATTTACTCTAAACTTGAAACTCTTGGGTAGTGAATGCTTGATCTAAGTCTAGGTAATTGATGGATATGATATGAGAAGGTCTGAGCTGTTGTTTATCTTATTCCAAGTGACACTAAAGTTCTAGAGATTTATCTTTTAAAAAACACAAAAATGCTACATGATGAGTTCCTGTATGACAAAGCTTGAATTCCCACCAAAGCCATACATATTATTTAGGCAAGGAAAACTTCCACATATATGTTGCTTGCTTTTGCATTGAGTTTTGTCAAGCTTTGTTGACCCTTATGATAGGTTTGTCATGCTCTTAAAATCAAGATCATGTACACACCACATATACCTGCTGCTCCTATACTAGTTGTACGTAAAACATGCCTTCCATCTAGATCCACCAAAAAAATGTTTTACTCCTACACTGGGAGTGAACACAAAACATGCTTGATAGGTTTTTCATCCACTAAATAAATGCTCCAAGTTCTTGTTGCTATCTCTCAAAGTTTTGTTGCAGAAAAGAGACATGGGGCTATGCAAAAGTTATTCATAAAAAAGTAGAAGAAAAAAAGAGTTGAAAAAAGATGGACAAGTGTCTGTGATATTTAAAACAATAGGTATTCAGGTGCTCGCCTGAAAGAGATGAATAAGATAGCCCTATTCTCTAGCAAATGTTTCCGAGTTTCAAAAGAGAGATAAGTTCTCAAGGAGCAAAGTAAAATTAGGTTAGCCACCATATATATCCATCATATATCCACACACATGCATATCTTGATTTGATTGTATGACTCAACTCTCTTTGGATCCATTGTTTGACTTTACAATACTATTGTAGACTATTATATTATGTATTTGTGGTACTCACTTTTATAGTCTTGTGGACTTTTATATGTATATTTATTTTGCACTATTATTCTCTATAAAATCATGTCAAAATTAGCTTTTGAACCTGCTATTACATGTCTTCGTGATCAGTTCGGTACTGTTCGGTAAATACCGAAACCGAACTAAAAGTACCAAAACCGAATTTCCTCGGTACCGATTTTTAGAAGGAACTGATCGGTACCTATTTTCCAAGGAACCAAATTTTTATGGGAACCAAAGTACCGAACCAATGAGTTTGGTATTACCGAATGCCCAGGCTAACTCACTATTAATAGTAATAGATTAGATTTAGAGCATTTGTAGATTCATTTATACTAGACAGTCGATTTATTCACATATTATATCATGTCTCGTTAAATCCATCGGCTCAATGCTTTACACTAGTAATATTCACCTAACTGATGATTTTAATTACATCTGCATGCATTATACTTGTCATCATAAAATCTATCACAACCCACGAGCTTTATAGTCCTTAACGGTCGATTTCTTCGCGTATCGGCTGTTTAGTCGATTTTTCCCGTCTGGCTGCTCCCAAAACGGCATTCTTGGAACTGTCTGGGTAAGACCAGCATGTTCCACCTTAAATTACTGATAAACTTTCTCTCCTTATCAATTATAGGTCAAATTGACTAGCATATCTTTAGGAACTCGTGGGATCGGCTAGCCCTGCGTTGAAGCCAAGCGGATCTCCAGCCTTGCTCCATCAAGTTGATTCTTCTAGCTTGCTATGTGCCAGGCGCATCAACACGTTTTTGCACCGACACATGTTCTAGCATGCCCGGTGGGACACCACAATCATCATGACAACTCACAACAACAGTGACATCCTTTTGGTGTCTTATGAAGACCTAACTAATGAGGATAAATATGTCATCGGTAAACTCACAACAAGTGTTTGTTGTTCTACACCAAAACACATGACAATAAAGTTGTTCAGAAATATCCACTACCAAGAGTTTTGTTGCATGGGCAATCAGATGTAGACAAAGCTGATGACAGATGTTTCTTTATAGATGTTGTAAACAAATATGTTCATGATGCCATGTTGCACCATAATACAACTTTCTTGAACATATTCCACAATACCATGAAAGAGGTGTTTCATGAATTTCCAATTGATTAGGTTGGACCAGCTTATTACAATATTCTATATCCGTCGACTCAAGGGACTAATCAAGCCGACACTAGCCATCAAGAAGCAGCACCAGCTGGTAATGATGATGTCCAGGCAGTTCAGAGCTCATCTGAGCAAGTTCAGGGTGCTACTACTAATCAGATACAGTATAATCCTAGATTGTCAGTGCAGCATGTGCAATAGCCGATGGTGCAAGTTTAGAATCAAATGGATAATTTTGGCACAGCAGGCCAGATACCATCGTCGGCTCAAAAAATAGCGCCATCAGTTCAAAGGATTCGTACAGATATAGATCCTAACTTTTATAACCAGAGGCTCCAAGCAGCAAACCAGCAAAGGACCCAACAGATAGAAATTCCACAAGGATATCATTATGGCATGGATTATAATACTCTTCATATGATTACAAATTCGGGGAATCAAGGTACCCAAAATTTTAATCCATAGATGGGTAAACAATTGCAGAGAAATCCAAAGTCAAGCGCTGATGAGTTGTTGCTCAAAGTGACCGAGATGATGAAGAATCGGTTTAGTTTGAAGCCAAAATGGTAGACCTTTTCGTACAAACGTCCATATCTAGAGTGATATGATTTGGTCGCTCTTCCTATAAATTACAGGCTCCTAGAGTTTGCTAAGTTCAATGGCCAAGATAGCACAAGCACAATAGAACATGTCAGTCATTATCTTACACAGTTGGGTGAAGCATCCATTGAGGAGGCTCATCGAGTTTGTTTCTTCTCCTTGTCCCTATCAGGACTAGCCTTTACTTGGTTTTCATCATTGCCAGTTAATTCCAGTGCCAATTGGGTTGACCTAGAGAAGAAGTTTCATACATATTTTTACACTGGGACTGGAGAAAAGAAAATTACTGATTTGACGACCATAAGGCAGAGAACTAATTAATCAGGCACCGAGTTTCTTTAGAGATTCCAAGAGACTAGAAATTTGTGCTTCTCATTGAATATAGCTGATGATCATCTAGCTACTTTGGCCATTCAAGGAATGTTGCCAACATGGAGAGAAGTTGCTTGGACAAGAGTTCAACAATTTAGGTCAATTGGCTCAACGAGTGACAGCACTCAATAGCCAATTCCAGAGTATGCGCAGGGATACCCGATTCTAGAAGAATGTCGCGATTGCTGAAGCCTATAACCCATATTCAATCAATAATGGCGATGAGGATGATGAAGAAGAAGAGATTGTTGTGGCCTAATAGAATTGGGGTAAGAAGACAGTAATGGTGCCAAATTCTTAGGGAAAAGGACTTGAAGAAAGCTATGATTTTGACGTCACAAAATCAGACAAGCTCTTCAATTTCTTGCTTGAGAAGGGACAGATCAAGTTGCCCACCAATCATGTTATGTTGCGTCCTGGTCAGTTGAAGAATAAGAAGTTCTACAAGTTTCATAACGCTACTTGTCATTCCACTAATGAGTGTAGAATTTTTTGGTAACATATACAAAGGGCTATTCAGCAAGGAAGGCTCAAATTTGATACACCTCGGAAGATAAAAGTTGATGATAATCATTTCCCAAGAGATCAGAACATGGTTGATGCTAAGTTGCTCAAAGGAAAGACTAAGGTCCTGACATCAACCAGAGCAAGAGAAACTGGAACAGTCGATCCTAAGATGCAAATATCGATTGATGAATATAGAGAGATTAGAAGGCGCCATGACCAACAGAAGAGCTGATACAAAGCAAGGAGAGACATCAAGGGATGGGACAATAAGGTCGTGTGTCACATCTTAAATTTTGTTGAACAAATGGCAACGGTAGAAGGAGAAGGATTATCAGCGCTAGCTTGAAGAGAAAGAATACCAGCGTCAACAGGAAAAAAAAAGAGGTATGAAAGAAAGCAAGTTAAATCACATTGGAATTGTCCTTTCTTCAGACACTGTTGAAATGAAGGTTTGAAATAGCCTACTAGAAATAATTGCCTAGAGTGTAGTGAGCAATATTAGGAGTTTAGGTAATCCCAAGCCAACCATCGGTCTATCCATGCTCGAGATGAGTATCATCATAATAATATGGATCGGTGCTTAAAAATAGAAGTGCTCATGATCAGCTTGGGAAGCGAGTTGTTGATCAGAACTAGGCTGATTATGAAGAAGATAATGAAGAAGAATATGTTTGGCAAGAAGGGCAATGGTGTCCAGGAGGTTTGACAAGAAGCCAGAAAAGAAGGGTGCAATGCCTAAGGAACAGAGAGCTAGAATAGGCTCAGGCATCTGGTAGACCTCAAGTGTGGCGTGCTAAACAACTAGCCGATAGGGGTCAACCATCGGCTAATATTCAAATGGCTTTTCTGTTGCCGTCAGAATTTAGGGCTCCAGCCGATCAAGAAGTCTATTCAGATTTCGATGAATTGGAGTATGAGGAGATAGTTGCCAAGTTGACAGTGATACATTAGGCTATATTTGATAAGCCAGTCAAGCATCGGCACTTAAAGGCTTTATATATAAAAGGTTTTGTCAATGGGAAGCCGATGAGCAAAATATTGGTGGATGGAGGTGCTTCTGTCAATCTTGTGCCTTATACCACTTTTCTCAAGCTTGTCAAGGGACTAGGAGATTTGATTTAGACCGATATGATGCTTAAGGATTTTGGGGGTAATGCATCCAAGACTAGGGGGGCAATAAACGTCGAACTGACAATCGGAAGTAAGACTTTGCTCACCACATTCTTCGTCATTGATGGAAAAGGTTCATACAGTTTACTCCTTGGTCATGATTAGATTCATGCAAATTGTTGTACATCATCGACTATGCATCAATGCTTGATTCAGTGGCATGGAGATGACGTTGAGCTGGTTCATGCTGATGATTCTGTAAGTATCGCAATAGCCGATCTAGTATATTGGGAACTGGAAGACTTTGAGTGTTTTTTTGGCAAGCTATGGGAAGGAGGTTTTATTAAGACCAATGATGAAAGCCAATAGCCGATTCAAGCAATCGGCTCTAAGAGTTTGTTTTAATGGATAATCCAATAGATGGTACAGGTGGTAAGCTAGGGCATGGCTTCATGTCGGCTGGTGAATTAAAGGAGATAGACATTGGTCCTAGAGATAGGCCAAGGTCGACGCATATGAGCGCTAAGTCAAATCCTGAGTACAAGCCAGAGTTGATAGATTTATTAATGGAAATTTAAAGATTGTTTTGCTTAATGAGGTGCCTAGCCTAGATTGGTCAATTGTTTAATCTTTGGTCTGAAGAGTTCAGGTGCAACCTATCAAGAAGCGATCGATGGAAAATGTTTGAAGAAATATTATCCTAGCGTTTAGATCAATACTTGATAGCCAATTTGTTCAGTCATCGGCTCTAGTATCCAGTACCAGAAGGGTATCTCCTTTAGCTCAAAATTAACCCAAAAGGGGAAAAGTTGATACGAGATGTATCGCCTATAGAGCAAAAACAAACACAGAAACAATCATGATGTATACAAAGAAATTGCAGAAGTATGCTGAGATACGATCATGAAGAAACAGAAGATTTTATTCATTGATTAGTTTGCCCTAAATATAAAACTAATCAAAGACATTGTTTATCACATCCTAAGTGAATGTGATGTCCACAATGACCTCTGCTGCATCGATGAATTCCTCGATCAACTCCTCATGCTCCTCAGGGCCATCACCCATCGAGAAACTGGTCTCCATGGTATGGAGCTCGTACCCGGTCTAGACCTACGCCGTGGCCAGCGCCACCGGTGCGCCATGATGGATGCCATGGAGGGCAATCTCCTAGACATGGGCCAAGACATCATGGAGGTAGGCATTGATGAGGGGGGCCCACGCATTGATGGCCACCATAGCCATGTTTGCCGCCAGTCGGAGGAATTCCAACTGCACCGTCAGGGCTGGCGATCACAGAAACAAAGAAGATATCAAGGCAAAGACAGTGGAAATCAAAGTAAAGGTGTTCTTAAAGTCCATCTTACCCACCACCATGGCGTCAGACTTGGCTAGCCACACTCAAGCAACGCTGGCCTATTCCTCAGCGGCGCAAAGGGCGGCTTGAGAGGCCCCAAGATGGATCTCAAGCTGATCATTTTCCCGAGTTGCCTCGGAATAACAGTCCTAGGCTACCCTCCACTCTAGGAGGAAACGCTAGGCATCGTCACCGTTGTAGGAGTTAGAGGAATCCGACGACGAATCTAGTGTAGAGGCGGCATCAGACGCAGCATTGGAGGGCTCGCCGGCCCTAGGAGGAAGTGGACGAAGGCTGTCATTCAAGATGAACCTATAAACAAGTCAGAGAAGTCCATTGCCATGAGCAGAAGATATCGATCTCACCTCATACGGTAGAGGCGCTGGCTCATCGGTAGGTTCTCCTTTGGAACCTCCGCCACCGCACGCTTGCCCCTGTTGTCCTCGCCAGCCATATGGTTGATTGGATCTATGAAAAAGGAGAAGAAAACCGCTACATAGTTTGCGAGGGCGGAGAAGTGCAATGGAATAGGCATAGTTGTGAGTATAGATGTATTTGAGGCCAGAGCCCTCGGCTGGTATTTATAGCCACAAAGCGAGGTGGTAGATATCTCAGTACATGCAAAAGGTAACCGCAATTAATAGAAGGTGAAGTGCCACATCACTAATACCAAAGAGAATACGGCGTTGATAACTGAGGACAGAAGATTGAAGAGTTTTTCTTAATAAAGGCCATGTTTTCAGACTTAATTGGATTAAGGTCAGAGGTCTAGAATCGGCTATTTTTAAATTGGCTCTTTAGCCGAGACAAGGAATACAATAGATCGACAGAAAATATGGTTATCATTGGTTCCACACAAGATACATGTTAGTATGTAGATTACAAGTTTAGAATATTCTAGATGGCTTTCAATGCTTCTAGCCAGATAGCATCGACTTCTGTGATTTGTTGCTTGTATTCTTTGGCTGATCTAGGAATATCCTCAAGGCTACTGCAGATGGCCCTACCTTCTCTGACCTTGGTCAGCAGTTCCTGTTTCTTCTGCTTAATGGCATTGGGTATTTGGGCTAGATTAGACTTATGGCGATCAATGGTAGCCTTCACATTCTCCAGCTCCTTCTTAAGTTCTGCATGCTTGGTTTCTAATTGGTTCAGCTCTAGCTTGATCCTAAGGGGGGAGTTCTTCAAATTGTTGATCAGTTGTGCCAGCTCTTTGGCCTCTCATCTATTGGAATTTTTCTTGGCCAATAAAGCTTCACGATTAGACAGATTCCTCTGAGCCTTTTCACCTTTGGGGCTTGATCTTCAATGATGGATAAAGGTGACAAGACTTTGATAAGATCTAGGGATAAATTATCCTTAATGGCTAAGAAGACTCTTTGCATTGAATCTACATCTTGGACCAAGTCGGCTATATTCTTCTCAAGCATTGGCAATATGTCCCTTAGCCGATTTTTGGTCTCTTCTAATAAAGCTTCTTTAGAAGAGGTGGCTGATGAGCTGATTTTATCTTCATCTATATACTCTTAAAGATTAAAAGAGTAACTCAGAGCTAGGGCATTAAGTATCTATAAACAAAAGAATCTTGTTAGGAGGATTGAATCAGTTTATAATAAGATAAATGGTGAAGTGAATATAGTACATTTTTTGTGGTAGTCTATATCTAAGGAGAAGGAAAAGCTGATGATGCACCAATGGTGTCTAGTTGAATCGGCTCTAAACTCTCAACATTGGTATCTACAAACATCAAGGAAGATTTTTAGTTCATATTTGTTGTAGAAAGATAAACTAAGCATATGGCTTTCTTACCATCAATTGTTTGCTGGACTGGAGATTCGATAGTCTAGGTGACAACATCAATAGGATCACCTTCAATGGATAGATTGCCAGACTCTTGCCCTTGCTTGAATGTTTCCTCATGGTGTGTCTGGCATGGTAAATGATCAGAGAAGGGTGAAAACTGAATAAAAATCAAGAATTTTGAGAAAAATACCTTGGTAGCATCAGGGGGTGAAATGGAAGGACTCACATCTTTTGATGTCTTGGAAGCATCGGTTGTTTCAACCAAAATCGGCTCCTTTTGAGGATCGGCTGATGAAAGTTTGGTTTGTGCCGATTTAAATGATTGGGACAACAGTTCAGTACCAAGAGCAGATTGGGATGCAATGGTTGATAACTATGAAGAAAGGAACATGATTATAAGTTGAATATCATTTTAAGAAGAGGAGGAATTATTTTACCTAGGCAGTTGATGGTCTCGTTCTGCGAAGTCTTTTCCTAATAACAGTTTTCTAGGTTGTCCTTTGGGCCACCTTGTGTTTTGAAGGCTGATACGTTACAATTGTAGAGGCAGCATGAGTTTTCATTAGCTTCTTTAGTGGAGGTGCAGTTGATCCTATTCTTGAGGCTAGACATGGTGGCTGATGATTTATAGGGTGTCCCTTCCTGTCCAAGCTTGGGGATCGAATTTGGTGTCCTAAAAAGGTTTGTTAGAACAGTTGGTAGGAGGATTCATCGAATAATTTTTCTAAAAATGAAATGGTAAGTTACCTCACTGTCAGAAGCAAACTCTCCATCCAAAGCTATGCATCTAGTATGGACTGACCCACAGAAGAGATGGGAGTGCAATTCTAGCCACCAGAAGTCAAAAAGGTTGGAAGAGAAGTTGACTCTTGTCCAGTCATGCAAGCAAAAGAAAGAAAGATTTGATCCTAGTTGAAAGACTCTAGAGGCTTCCATTACTTCACTAATACCTTCTCTTGGCTTCAATATATTCTTGAAGAACAGTTGAGGAGGCAATTGACTAAGACCAAACTAATGAGCTACAAAAGAAGGGTTGTAAAACTTATAGGTTGGAAGGTTGCCTAGAAGGAAGGAACCTATAGACATTTTGCCATGGCCATGATGAAATTCGACTGGAAGAACACAAGGTTTGATGAAGGAATTGAATACTACAACCGTTGTTTCGTTTGAGCAGCTTGATTCAAATCAAAATTTGAATGGGAAGACCAACTCATTGTTCTCATCCTCATAATAGGGTAGCCAAGTCAGGTTATCTGCGTCAAACCCTCTATAAAACTTCTTGAAGAGATGGCCAACATCGATAGCAATTATTATGGTCGATGTGGCTTCACCATAGTTCATGCACTAACGAGTTCTTCCTTCTTCGCCTCAGTATTCCTCATCAAAGTTGGAGGAGGGAAAGCTCAAATTCTAGAGATTTGGCCTTACAATCTTATGTATATACAAGTTTAACCACATTTGTATTAGCCACCAAGGGCCACTGATGGTGTGCACCACTTCATTTTTTAGTAGCTGAGTGACCACCTGATGCATCAAATGGTAAGCTGATCCCAACAGATATTTGCCAAGAGGAATCTCAACGCCTACTACCATTTGCTCTATCATGAGTTTATGATTATAAGTTGGACCACAAGATGACCCGTAGAAGATGAATCTTTCTAGCTACATATTCAGAAAAGCTACATATTCTCTTTCGCTAACAATTGATCCGTCTCCAATATGGTTCAGAATGTAGCTTGCCCATCCTGTGTAGTCTGATATTTTAGCTAATTTCTTAGAACCAACACTTAAGTAGTCATAAGGCTGCATTGATCCAGTTATTCTAAGGCTGGTCAACATATAAACATCGGCCAAAGTGATGGTCATTGGGCCATGACAAAAAACGAAAGTATTTAGGGTGTTAGACCAGAAATAAGATGTAGAGATTAGGAGTGAATCATTCCTCTCCATTCTAGACAATGAGAGTGTCAAGCATTGATTCAAGTCATAAATCTCCCAATCTCCAGCCTTTTTCCCGGATACCCTACGAAACTAGTCTCTCCATCCCCTATGCATTTTGGGCTAGTTTCTAAAGGGAGTTTTGGTGTTCTAGGAGGACAAATCCACTACAGATTGTTTGAAAGGGATTTGGTTGGTTTCTTGATGGATAAAGTCAAATAGATCGGGGTCACCCATAGGCCCAAGAAAATAGACATTGGGAGCAATAGCCGATGGAATCAAGATTTTGTTCCTTATTTCCTAGAAACTAGATAAAATAAATTTGAGAAGAAAGGAAATGTAGGGTAGTGGTTGATACTTGGAGAACGGGAACTTGAAAGCATACCTCAAGGACGTGGTCGTTGGTTGCCATTGCAGCCGAAAATAGATTTGAATCTGAGCAAGATTGCTTAAAGGAAAGCTTGACAGAGCAGAGGATTTGCTAGGGTTGAGGCTTTGGAAATGGCGGCGTCGGCTATTAAGATTTACTCAAGAAAGAAGGGGAAAGCAAATGGGCCGAGTGAGTTGGAAATGATATTGTTGGGATATTATATAAAACTCAGACCGAGAAGTTAGGAGTCACGCGTATGTCTCGGAATAAACGATTGCGGCATGTTGAACTGGTAAATAGAAATTTTGGAATAAAATCATTTTATCACAAAATTGGGGGGCATGTGTTTACACCAAAATTTGGGAAAAAGAACGCGGGAACTCGAAACTTCCAGGATTAAGTCATCAAGGAATCGATTGCATAAGGATCGATATCAGCTGATTTAGATGCAGCACTGGGATTGGCTCTCTTTGGATGACATCAGCAGATAATGCCAACGAGCTATGATTGGTGTTGAAAAGAAATGTCAGACTCTACAAAAAGGGAAAGATTAGGGTCCAAGTTATCTTAAGTTAGAAATGTTTTCTTTTATACCAAAGATTGTAATGAGTCGTACTTAAGTAGGATTCATGCTTAGGTTCTGGGTATAAATATTGGACTCCGGCTATTGTAAAAGGAGATCCAATCAATCAATACCAATTACTTTTTTCAGCTTCACGCCAACCCTTAGGAGTAGGAGTAGTGTAGATCTCAACGAGTTCTTCAACAAGCAGTGCTGCATCGGTTCAGCCAACCTCGGCTTGTCTGTAAGCACCGTCATGGCTTATACTTATGTTCGTAAGGCTGCATCGATTAAGTTCGACCTCCACTGCGAGCTCTAGCATAAGCTAGATATTGATCCTTATCTAGTTCAAGTATGGCTGCATCGGTTAAGTTTGACCTCCACTGCTCGAATTAGATTAATGTCAAGTTATTGGCTCTACCTAAGGGTGACATCTTTCTGGTAGATTCATTAAGTTACCGATCTTGCTGATGTTCTTATTGTCATTAGTTTTCAGCAATATCAACCTACCTGATCGAGATCGATCTAGATCAGCCTCACATCCTTTTAATCCATTGTTTATTTTGTTACATTGTGACGGTTCTTACTTTAAACAATGGATTATGTTTCATTGGCTGTTCTGCTTCGATCTAGGTCATGCATAGCACGCGGTCAAGGCATGTCTGATCTTAAGAAGGTTTACTAGCTGGTTGAATCTAGTCCATAGCTCGCTATTATGGATGTATCGATCCGGTCGACCCCCACTATTAGTAATTTAGATTGGAGGATACTAGCTGGTAGATTTGCTTTCGACTAGGCATGACCCTAGTTGTTTGCTATGCCCGCATCGGCTAAATAGCCGATCGCCTGTGCTTTAACACCTATAGTGTGTCTCTATGATTTTGTTAAATGTGAATAGATCTGTTTACTTTAAAGGGTTGATTTGTTGTCTTTATCATGGCTACCATTGATTCAGTCAAACCCCACTGTTAAAGATAACAGGTTAGGTATGATAAGTTCATAAATCTATCCATGTTAAATAGTTAATTGTTCACATGTTGTAGTCCCTTTTCTAGCTGAATCAGCTATTTCAATCGATTCGCTTGTGCTTTCACACATATAGCATGTCTTTCAGAAAACCTATCTATATATAGACGATTTTATGGATTCTTCAGCTTTAGTTTGTTATTATCATCATAGCTGCCATCGATCCGGTCGAACCTCACTATTGATAGTAACAAATTAGATTCAGAGCGCTTGTAGATCCATTTGTACCAGACAGTCAATTTGTTCGTATGTTATATCCTTTCTCGTTAAATCCATCAGCTCAATGCTTTACACTAGTAATATCCACCTACCTGATGATTTTACTTACATCTACGCGCATTGTACTTGTCATCATAAAATCTATCGCAACCCACGAGCTTTATAGTCCTTAACAGCCGATTTCTTCATGTATCGGCTCTTTAGTCGATTTTTCCTGTCTAGCTGCTCCATAAGCGGCATACTTGGAACTATCTAGGCAAGACTGGCATATTCCACCTTAAATTACTGATAAACTTTCTCTCCTTGTCAATTGCAGGTCAAATTGACTGGCAATACTTTAGGAATTCATAGGATTAGCTAGCCCTACGTTGAAGCTAAGCGGATCTCTAGCCTTGCTCCATCAAGCTGATCCTTCTGGCTTGATGTGTGCCAGGCACATCGACATGTTTTTACGTCAACGAGAGCTTAGCTACACTAAGAATGTAAATAGACTAGATGGATAGAGGGTTATACTGCCATGTCGAGGTATGAGCCAATCACAAGATGATCACAATGAATACCAAAAAATCCTCAGAAACAAGATGACATAAGATCTTTTACTGAGGTTCACTTGCTTGCCGATAAGCTAGTCCTCGTTGTAGCGATTCACTCACTTGGAGGTTCCCGCGCTAATTGGCATCACACACCAAACCCGTAATCGGGTACCGCACAACCAACACAAGATGAGGATCACACATACCACGAGCAATCAACTAGAGTACCTTTTGGCTCTCCACCAGGGGAAAGGTCAAGAACTCCTCACAATCACCACAATCGAAGCCAGAGACAATCATCAACCTTCGCTCAACGATCCTCGATGCACCAAGCCATTTAGGTGGCGGCAACCACCAAGAGTAACAAGAGAAATCTAGAGCGAAACACAATCACCAAGTGTCTCTAGATGCAATCACTCAAGCAATGCACTTGGATTCACTCCTAATCTCACAAAGATGATGAATCAATGATGGAGATGAGTGGGAGGGCTTTGGCTAAGCTCACAAGGTTGCTATGTAAATACAAATGGCTAAGAGGGTGAGCTTGAGCCGACCATGGGACTTAAATAGAGAGCCCCCATGAATAGAGCCGTTGGGCTTCCACCTCACTATCTTTAGGGCGACCGGATGCGCCGGACGATGTGACTAGATGCACCACACCCAACGTCTGATCGTTGGATCTGTGCCACATGTCACTCCTGTTTGACATGCACCACATGATCCCAATGGTCAACACACCCGCGCCAATAGTTAAGTGATGACCGGACACAGTGAGCCACCACCTGATGCTCCCACATCGCGCTAGATCAATGCATCCCCACACGCACCCAGTGAACGATCGGACGCACTAATCACACTGACTCCTTAGCATCAGGTCAGTTCTAGAGACGATCTAGAGCCCTCCAAACGTGATCGGATGTGTCAGGTCCACCCTGACTGGACGCAGGTCAGTGTCCGATCCTACCTTCTCCTCTGTGCACCAAAAAATCTGCTAACATCACCATACGTCAGGGCTGACTGGACGTGCCAGCGTCATGTTAGGTCACATGTTGACCCAGCATCTGGTCACTCCACCAACAGAGCCCGAGTGCGCCTCCTTCGTTTATAATTTATCGGACTCACTGATCCAGCATCCGGTCACATAGGGAGCAGCGTTCGATCACTATTTTCCAATGACAATCACATCCTTCACTTCACCAACTTCTCCACCCTTGCTCAAATGTGCCAACCACCAAGTGTATCACCTTGTGCACATGTGTTAGCATATTTTCACAAACATTTTCAAGGGTCTTAGCACTCCACTAGATCTAAATGCATATGTAAAGATTTAGAGCATCTAGTGGCACTTTGATAACCGTATTTCGATACGAGTTTCACCCCTCTTAATAGTATGGCTATCGATCCTAAATGTGATCACACTCGCTAAGTGTCTTGATCACCAAACTAAAAAGCTTCTATCAAGTTTCACCTTTGCCTTGAGCTTTTTATTTTTCTCTTTCTTCTTTTTCAAGCCGAGCACTTATTCACCATGGCCATCACCACCATCAACATGATCTTCATTTGCTCCACCATTTGGAATAGTGCTACCTACCTCATGATCACTTAGAGCAATAGGTTAGCACTTAGGGCTTCATCAATTCACCAAAACCAAACTAGAGCCTTCAGCGTGGCGGCCATCCAGGGTCCGAACCGACCATGTTCATGGTCTGGAGCCATGGTCCAGAGCCCCCACGACAGAGTAATGGCTCTATCTTTTGGGGGCTCTATAAATAGTGTTTTGTCGTCTCTTGCTCACTCAGTTATTCTTACATGTGATAGCATCCTTTGAGCTAAGCCAAACCTTTCTCACTCATTCTATTGCTTGGTTGTGCATCCTAAGTTGGGAATGATCCAAAGTGCATTTACTTATGATTGCATCTAGTGGCACTTGGGGATTGATTTGCTATGGTTTTCTTGTTATGCTTGGCATTTACTGACGCCTAGATGGCTTGGAGCAGCGAAGGAGTGTTGGTAAGAGTTGGTGATTGTTCTTAGCCACCTCCCAGTGATTTATGAGGAGTTCTTGTTGTAACAACCCGGATTTTTCTAGAAACCAAAAATACGAGCTTTCAAAAATTTTCTTGCAATTGAGTGAAACATGTAATTGCTAGGTCAAACACGAGTCCAACTCGCTAACAAGATGTTGCATACATGTAGATGGTTTGTAGGTGATTGCTAGAGTTTTTCAAGTTGTCCTGTGTTTGAGCCTCGTTTTGTGTTGGAGAGCACAAGTCCGTAGCGAATCCTTTTGACTCCTTCTGGAATCTCTCATGAACCCGTTGACCTAATTTCTATAGTCAACCAACTATCTTTATCAAATCAATGCATGAGTTGTCAACCCATGGCATAGAGTAAGATAGAAATAAGAAATAGAAAAGGAAAAGAAGACAGAGGAAAAAGAAAAGGGGCATCTGGCCCAAGTAACCGAACCAGCCCAACTTGGCCCCCCTGCTTCTGGCCCACGTAGGTAGCAACAGCAGCAACACAGCCCGCCAACCACCGCTGTCGGCCTACTGCTTGTGCCCACAGACCGCATGGCCCAACCAGTTGGCCAGCCCAGCACACGAATGCAGTAGCATAGCCCAGCCCAGCAAGAAGGCCTAGCCGCGCGCCTAATCCGGAATGGCTTCGCCTTCCTCCCATGGCTGCTGACTAGCATGACCCCACCGGTCATCCCCTTCCTCCAACCACTCCCCCGCTCCTCTGCTTTTCGTTAGGAGCCACGGTGTCTACTTTGGATGCCCCTGCGAGACCTAGCTGCGGGCCCCGCTGAGCCGCGCCTTGCGCCGTGAACTGCGAAAGCGACCGCACCGAGCCTGGATGCCCCCTTCTCAAAGCTTCATGCGTCGCTCACCTACCCACAGCCTTGGATGCACGCCACGTCACGCCGACCGTCAAATCAGCAGCACGGACGTCGGCGCCCCACCGCGAAGCCCTAGCCTTTGAGCTATAAAACCCCCGACCAAGGCCTCGCCCTCACCAACTCCCTCCACTACACCACCATAGCCCATCTCGCACCTCTCAGGCTTGCTTAGCCTCTGACGCCATGCCCCTCCTCTGCTGCACGACCACGACCCCAGCGTCATCGCCGCGCCAAACCACTCCGACCACCTCGGCGACCACTCCGACCACCTCCACAACCACTCTGACCACCTCGGCAACCACTCCGACCACCTCCGCGACCACTCCGACCACCTCCGCGACCACTCCGACCACCTCCGCGATCACTCCAACCACCTCCGCGACCACTCCGACCACCTCCATGACCTCTCCGACCACTTCACCAGCTGGTCTACCCATCCCCCCCAGCTATGGAATGTGCTACTCTATAGTCGTGTCGAGTTGTTGCGTCTTTCAGTCATGTTTGGTTCTTATCGCGGTGTTGTTGCCTATGTGCCGAGCCTTCGAGCCAGCTAAGGGATCGTACCTCGATCGAACGCCACGATCACAGGATCCGTCTCGCCATGACCGTGATGCCGAGTGTAACTTGACCCCTCGCTTTTTAGTTGACTTCATAGTACCATGAGTGTTAGCTCCTGTCTTCGACCCTAGAATATGGTCGTGATGGATTCGATGTCGATACTAACATCGATGCGGATATCACCCACACACTTTGAGCCCTCCATGACCAAGTCTTGTGGGAGATGACCTAGGAGATAACAATCGTGGAACGATGGATGCCAACTCGTTGGTGTAACTTGTGGCCGCGAGTTTGTCTCGCCATGACCATGGAGCTACGCCACTCTTTTGCTTTTTACTTGCCTCTTCGTGCTCAAACCCCCGTATGCTTGTACCTTGTATGACCATCGCATTTCTTTGATTCTCGCGCTGACAACCGCACCGCTATGAATTAGAGAGATGTCTTAGTGCCAGTGCACCTAAGTCGGGTACCCTATGAGTGGTTTGCGCACTTGGTGTTTGTCGCTTCCTTCTAATGCCCCGTCTTTCATCGTGACGTGAGTGTTGAAAGAAGTAGACCTTGTCCCTTGTTGTTTTTGCTCTTGTTGCACCGTTAGCCCGCTCTGTTCGATTTCTTCTTGCCCATGATGATTGGATCAAAGACCATACTATTCCCTTTGGGTTAACGAAGCTATGGTCTATGTCGTACCTCGGACCCGTGCGTGTCGACCCGATCGACCGTCTAAAACCATCTTTCCTGAAGATGTGTCTGAGAACATGACATGGATGTGCCTAGCCAACCCCCGCATCTTTTGCCGTGTTGAACGACCCTCTTCTTGGCTCCCGACGTTATTGTGTCGTGTGGACCGAGGGGAACCGTTGATGTCTAATCTCTTTGCGCTACCACAGTCTACCATAGCAGGCGAGCCGAAGTACGTTGGAGCCAAGTCACAATAGTGTTAATTGTTCTTGTTTGCTACTCATGTCCAATTGTGACTTGTGGGATAAGGCTATAAGAGCCGAACCCCATCGTTCTTCTTTCTTGGGGCCCGACTTCCAATCCCCGTCAATTCAATGACACCGGATCAAAAGATTGTGAGCCATGGTGTTTGCTCTAGATAAGCTCTAGCTTAAACCGTTTATCGTAAAGCCATACTGGCTTGGCCATGACTTAAGCTTGTGCTCAGCATACCACCACTCATGTTTCTTTGGCCCGAGGGAATCGAACAACCGCCAAGAAGGCTAAGCCATGCATCTCTTATTGTCTCGCTGGGTTATTGGATTTTCTTGTGTCTTGTCGTCTTTTCGAGTGTTGAGTGCTCTCTTGCCTTGCATGTCGCTTCACGAAGTAGCTGACGATCGGACCAAGAGAACGTGGACAACGACAAGAACTACGGAATGGAGTCAACGCAGGAGGAGGTGACCCCGCTAACGGAACACCAACGAATGGAGAATTGTACCACTACTACCTCTACAGCACAGGTGTCATGGCAGCACCCTCTTTTAGAGAATCCTATTAGATATTGCATAATATCTAAAACTGCTAGCGCTTTATAATTATTCCTTTGCTAATACTTTGATGCATGCTACTACCTGAGCCATTATTACCCTGACGCAACCCACTCTACCACGTCACCCTGCTTTGCGCATTCGCTCGCTTATATATGCTTACTTGCCTGCTTGCTTGCATATTACACCACTATACTCATTATTAACTCCACTTCACATTATATCGGGGATGTGATGCTGGTGGTGAACCCCCTAGGAAGGGTTTGGCTATGGGTGCCGGACTTGGTGGTGTGTGAGCGTGCTGTGTGTGTCTTGGGTGCATGGAGAGTGAGGGTTGTGTCGACCGAGCTGGAATAACGACGAGCCTGGGGCGAGTCTTGCCATGTGGTACTACCTGGGCACTTGGATATGGAATACCTGTGGCGGGAAATGGTAATTGGAGGTGTCCTTGGGTGTGAACCTCGGAGAGGTGGAGCCCAGGGTAGAGGTGCTGTGGTGGCACATAAAATAGAAACCCTGATGAAGACATTTTGGCTTGGTCAATCCCTAAGGACTTACTAGTACTCAGACTCACTGGGAATCCTTTAC
Source organism: Miscanthus floridulus (assembly GCF_019320115.1). Classification (NCBI taxonomy): domain Eukaryota; kingdom Viridiplantae; phylum Streptophyta; class Magnoliopsida; order Poales; family Poaceae; genus Miscanthus; species Miscanthus floridulus. Next base: position 7,904,477 of record NC_089585.1, read on the forward strand.
ATCCCACTCGCCCTATATGGTGTGGGACGGTCCGACTACTTGGTAGAACAATGCCACTACTGCTAGGCGAACATGTGCAAGGACGTACGGGGCACGCGGTTTCCCCCACACCCTTCCGAGACTTCAGGAGGCCTTGTGGACCTAGCTCTTGACATCCGGAGGGCCCCGGCTCTGTCTACGACTCATAGTATCAGCCATCCCAGACTAGACTTGGGATGTTCCAGGGCTGAGAGGTAGGGTGGCATCATTCTAGGCTAGCAAGCGACCAGAATTCTGCCTAGGAGATACATGGCTCCGAGGATGGCTAATCTTGTGGGTATGTAAAACCTCTGCAGAGTGTATGGTTGATCGATCGATACATATGCCGACTTGTCGGCTATGGACCTTTCTTGGGTTTCGCTTAAACTAGATAGGAGATGAGTCCCTCTTTCCTCCCTCCAGGGTTGGGGTATTTTCCAGTCGTGAGCCTTGGGGGCTGCGGGCCGCTGAGACAAGGCCGAGAGGGAGCTGGCCTATCGACCCGAGTGTGTGAGATGAGATATGGTGTGGTGGTGTGGAGATGGTTTGGGATGGATGGTTGGTGGATGGATATGGATGGTGTGGTGGTGAATGTGTTAAAAATTAGATATTATTATTATATTACTAATGTTATTTACTTCTCATGCGCTAAGGATGCAAACCACAGCCAAATATTAGGATCGCCAGATCCCTTGTTTATCTTTTCCACTAAAGCTCATCAGTGCTAACCATGGCCTGCACACATCTGGTGGTGTGTAGATTTCTTGCTTCTCAGAGATGCTGACTTAGAAGGATTAGAAGGTCTCATGCCTACGCTCAAGTTTGGTTCGGAGATGGAATCTACGCTGCACTATGCCAACTCTGATGATGCCCGTGAAGGAGGAGCCTTCACTCGATAGTCTTTCGCTAGATTAACTCTGTAATAGGTGTGTTCCCCAGTGATGTAATATCTTGTATTCTTGTAATCTTACAATGTATGACTGTGACATCGACTAAAATATGATAATATGATGGAATCAGTTCTTGGTTTTATCATATTAAAATTCATTCTGTGGATTTTCCCTTCAAGGAAAATTGAGGATGTTTCACTTGTGCCTTGCCGTGGGAGATCACGAAAGACACCTTTAATGGATTGCTTGTTGCTTGTGGATCCTTATCTTATGTTGGTTGTGTGGCACCCAGTTGCGGGTTAGGCGTGTGATGCCTATTAGCACGTGAACCTCTAAGTGTGTGAATCACCACAATAGGGACTAGCTTGCCGGCAAGCAAGTGAACCCCAGTGAAAAATCATTGTGTCATCTTGTCTCCAAGAAATTCATTGGTATCCATTGTGATTGATCTCTTGCTCGGCTTGGTATATCATCCCTAGCACTTGTATTTACATTCCTATATTCTTGTGTAATGCTAGTTGTAGCTAGTGAGTAGTGTAGCTTAACTAGTTGTAATTACTCTTGCTAGGTTGCTCACTAGTGGTAGAAGTACTGATATAACCATTACTTGATACATAGAGATCATAGCTAACTAGACTTGTGGATAGGTAGCTTAAAACACTTGTAGTGCTAGCGCAACATTCGCTTCGCCATTTAATTGACTAACAAGTTGTCTTAGTATTGTTGTAGAAAATTTTATATGCTATTCACCCTCTCCCCCTCTAGCTATTTTGGACCTTTCAGTATTGTGCATGTTGTAATGTGAGCCACCTACCGCAGCTGTCTGCTGCAGCTGTTGGGCACCGTGCATGGAGGGGAGCGGCGCAGCAAGCGTGGAGGGGCGTGGGAAGCAGGGAAGCATGGGGGAGAGGCGTGGATGGGCCCTGCCTATGCATGCAGAAGGCACTGGCGTGGGCGTCTGGACAGGGGTCCGTTTGGACGTCCGGGCGCTAGTGCGGCTGTTAATTAAACTCAACCTGTGCCTTCAGGAGAACTCATAGATGGTAGGGTTGACACAAAGCAAGCCACGGTGGCTCGGCTGACCGCTTGGGTTCATGTTTTTGTTTAGTACCATTATAACTTTGCAAGTCTGGAGAAATAGTATTATTATTCGTCTATTTGGAAACATGTCATTATAATTCTTCTTCGGCTTGAATCGTGCCATTTTCTACGTATTCGACAGTGTTAGGCCCATGCACAGGTAACTAAAGGCTAATATGTTCCAAAATACCCATGCTGCTTCTCTCTCCCTCCACTAGCTAACGTGTGGACCCCACACGTCAGTTTTTCCTCTAACCTCCAGCCAGCGCACGGTCTAAGTCCAAGCCTAGCGCTGCCGCGGCCGTGGACACACACTCCCCTGCCCTGTCGAATTCAACATTTCTTGCAGTGCTTGCCAGTCGCGGAGGCCGTGCACGGCCACCATCTCTTTTTTGGGGGAATTATACAAGTATAGACGCAGACGCTCAACGCGCACGCACACTTACCCCTATAAACCACGTACACAAATCCTACCCCTATGAGCACATTCGAAAGACTATGCCGACACATCTCAATATTAACAAAATCACCACAGACGCATCGCTGTCGACGGGAACGTCGTCTACCACTGAAAGAACAACGCCATTAAATCCTAGAATAAATCCAGGAAAATACGAGCACCCTCACCAAGTCAAGGACTTAAACCTATATGGACACGTTCCACCACAAGGAGCCTAACCAACTGAACTAAGCTCAGTTCGCGTGCGCAGCTACCATCTCGTGCTCCATGGCCATCATATGTCACATAAAACTAAATTTGCTACTTTTACTCAAATAAAACTATATATGTTCAGTTCAAATAAAACTAAATGGGCTACTTTTACTCAAATAAAACTCAATGGGCTTTGTAAGCACCTTGCCGGCCCACTACGGCCTTTGCACCCCTCAGACGGCGCCGCCTACGGGCTGCGGCGATCGGAGTCGGGATCGCGCGGGAAACATCCCCAAATTCCCCGCCATTTCTCCCCCAACCCAATCACACCGATGAATCCAACGGCGGATCGCACTACACCACACCCCCAACTACCTCCAAACCCAAACCCAAGCCCTAGCCATGGCCGCCGCCACCGCCGACGAACCCACCGTGCCAATGGAGGAGCAGCCCGGAAAGGAAAGCGAGGAGGCCGCCGAGGCAATGGAAGAGCAGCTCGGGAAGGAGAGCGAGGAGGCCGCCGAGGCAATGGAAGAGCAGCTCGGAAAGGAGAGCGAGGAGGCGACTGAGTCCGCCGAGGAAATGGAGCAAATCGAGGAGGAGCCAAAGGAGGGCGGCGACCCCGCCGAGGCAATGGAGAAGAATGGAGAGGAGGCGGAGGCCGAAGAGGGGGCGTCGCTGCGGCCGGCGCTGCCGGTGGGCAGGGTGAAGCGGATCATGCGGGTGGACCGGGACATCAAGAAGGTGACGAGCGAGGCGGCGCTGCTCGTCGCCGCCGCCACCGAGCTCTTCCTGGGCAGCCTCGCGACAGGGGCCCACACCGCGGCGTCGCGGCGGGGCCGGCGCACGGTCCGTGCAGTGCACGTCCGGGCCGCGGCCCGCGCGCACCGGCCCACGGCGGACTTCCTCCTTGACTGCCTCGCTGCCGAAGAGGAGGCTCCCCGTGACCGCAAGACCGCGGGATCAGCCGGTGGCGGCGGCGGAGGGGAAGCGAAGCCGCTGCCGCGTGGGACCCGCCGCATCGATGCCTTCTTCCAGAAGGTTACCTAGAGGTGTCTCTCTCTGCGTATGCGCTTCCAAATTGGTGATCTAAATGTTTACTTCAAAATGCTATGTGTGCTGTGATGAATCTATGAACTGGCAATTAAATTACGCATTTCTCTTTCTCTGATTCGTTGCAATTGCTTATTTTCTGCGATGACTGTGAGCCCATACCTTGACGATGCAAATTTGATGGCAATTTGGCTCTTCTGCCTTGTTAGACTGAATGGTTCAATGTGCGCATCACTTTTGGGGATGTTTAGAACTAGCACATGATGATAGCTGTAATAAGGTTAAGAAAAATGTTAATTTTCAACTAGCGCATTATGATAGCTGTAAGGTTGGCACTAGCAATGTTTTCGCATGGAAAATTGATGACATTTTTGTGCACCATAATTCTTTGAGAGTTTGATATGATGCTCCCCTTGTAGCCAATGTGTCTCTAGTTAGGAAACCAAGGCGTGTCGGTATCATTCAAGCTTGCAGATAGCATACTGCAATGGGACATACGACACCACCACAAAATTTGCATGAGGAATTCTGCGTCTGCATCTCGGAATACCATACTTTTTGAGTGTTGGCACAGAACACTAGTTGAGCTTATGCTTTAGGCTTTCGGAAACATTATGTTCCCTGCGACAATAATGCCAACTTGAGCGCCAAAAAGAGTACTAGCTGGACCGTTAACAGTAATTGTATGTACCAGGCCAATCCAGGTCAATTTAACGGCATATCGCTAGGTGTAAAAGGTTAATAATTCAAGCGCAAAATCAAATGCCAGACAAATTTAGATGTTGTTTGGTATATAAATAATCTGACCTCCACAAGTTTAGCATCTCATTTTGAGGCATATGAATGTCATGAGTCCTGAACTCAAGGATACCAATCCCACACGAAACTCAATGCACATAGGTAGCTTCTTATAGTACCCTAAAGTCATACATTTGAAATTTGCAATCCAAAAGTGAAGCCTAGGCATATTGCTGCATGCTCTTCTTCCCTCCGCAACTCATAACCTTGCACAACCATGGGCTCCCTCTGGAGCTTAATTCATTCCTATCCAGATGTCTGCATAGCCATCATCTGCTTCTTTGGGCTTTCCATTTTCCGCTTCATCCAGCAGAGCCAGAAGAGCTGCATCCCTGTGAACTGGCCTGTTGTTGGGATGCTCCCCTTCATCGTGGTGAGTAGGCACTGCATTCATGACAAGGTCATGGGTCTGCTACGCGAGGCAGGGTGCACATTCTTCTTCTTTGGCCCGTGGTTTCTGGACATGAACTTCTTGATCACCTGTGATCCAGCCACAGTCAACCACTGCCTCAACACCCACTTCGAGAAGTACCCAAAAGGCAGAGAGTTTGCTGAGATGTTTGACATTCTAGGTGATGGTCTCCTTGTGGCAGATTCTGAATCCTGGGAGTATCAGCGCCGTGTAGCAACTTCTATCTTTGGTGGCCGTGCCTTTCGATCCTTTGTGATGTCCACAATCACAAGAAAGGTCGGCAATGTCTTGCTACCTTACCTTGATCTCATGGCCAAGCATGGTTCAGAGGTTGAGCTGGAGGACGTCTTCATGAGACTCTCGCTCGATATCTCATACTGTACAGTTTTTTCAACTGACCTTGGCTGCTTATCAGTGTCTTCTCCCATGCCTGTGTTTGGCTGCGCCACAAAGGAAGCGGAAGAGGCAATGCTGTTCAGACACATGGTACCGTCAAAGCTGTGGAAGCTCATGAGGTGGCTCAATGTTGGGACAGAGAAGAAGCTTGCTGATGCGAAGGTGGTGATCAATCAGTTCATCTACGAGGAGATTGTCAAACGGAAGGCACAGGGGAGCAATGGAAGCCAGGCAGATATACTCTCCATGTACATGAAAGTGACCTTGGATCCCAGCATGAGCGAGCAGCAGAAGACAGACTTCGTCCGTGACACGGCTGTGGGGTTCATCCTTGCTGGGAAGGACCTCATTGCCGTCACGCTCACGTGGTTCTTCTACATGATGTGCAAGCACCCAAAAGTCGAGGCAAGGATACTCGAGGAGCTCAAGGACCTGCAGAGCAGTAGCTGGCCTGGGGACTTCTCTGTCTTTGAGTGCGACGCACTCAGGTCTGCAGTTTACCTCCAGGCTGCCCTCCTTGAGACACTTAGGTTAGACTTTCTGCTGCTCCGTCGGTCTCCTAGGCTGGTACTATCTTGGAAACAAAGCTGGTCTGACCTTAACTATCTAACTGCGGAGTACTGTATGTTTTCAGGCTTTTCCCGGCAACACCATTTGAGGAGAAGGAGGCCCATGTTGATGACATCCTACCAAATGGCACCAAGGTGACAAAGGGCACAAGGATCATCTTTTCACTCTACGCCATGGGGAGAATAGAAGGGATATGGGGCAAGGACTGCATGGAGTTCAGGCCAGAGCGGTGGGTGTCCAAGAGTGGCCGCCTCCGGCATGAACCAAGCTACAAGTTCATGTCCTTCAACTCTGGACCCAGGAGCTGCATCGGCAAGGACGTCAGCCTCAGCAACATGAAGATCACAGCTGCATCCATCATACACAACTTCAAGGTCGAGCTGGTCAAAGGGCATGAAGTGATGCCGCAGAGCTCTGTCATACTCCACACTCAGAACGGGATGATGGTTAGTCTCAAGAGAAGGGTGGCAGGCTGATGTCTGGTTAACCCGCTTATGCACATGTAGACGTGAAACCATATATCTGGAGTTGTTAGAATTTGAGCTTGTAATATGAACATATATACTATGGTGGTGAATGCTTTTAGTCTGATTTAGGAGCAAATAGTATGGTAATTATTGGTGTCAATGTGTGATGGCTTCTTACTTGATTGTATGTAAACTATAGACCTGTTAAGAACAATGCAAATTTACATTCTTTGTCTTCTTTCTGTGTCTATGGACCTCTCTAATCCTATATGTTCCAAGTTCCAACACCAACTCAATTGGTTGGGATCATGTCAGCCTACAACAACCTATCCCATCTTTTGTCACAGGAGGGTACACGGCGTACACATGATGCAGCTGACATATGCTAACACCATCATAGTACAAGTTCTTTTTTCTTCACGGTAGAAACTTGTGAAGACCTAGTCTGACGTATCAGATTCGGATGTTACCTGTCATGTATCACAAGCTTTCTTCACTTCAAAAGAAACATCGCATTGCGCCCACACAAATTGGCGTGTGCTCTCAGCCTCTCACGTTCTATCTGCCAAGCGAAAGCTATTGATGCAGGACAACCCAAGTTGCCGACCTTCGCTGTCTGTCAGACTCACACAGAGTGATTAGTGTTAAGTAAATCTGAACTTCCTGGTGAAAAAGCCCCCCAACGATTGAGGCAGTAAACGAATTACTTTGAATTGTTCAAGTATGTTTGCTTACACTTTGAATAATTCGTACAGACAAATGTTCGTAAGTACTCCATCTGCTCCAAAATATTAGATATCTTTTTTATTTTCGTAAATCAAAATTCTCTAGTTTTGACCAAGTTTATAGAAAAATATGTTAACATCTGTGATACCAAATAAATACACTATAAAGGAATTTTTGTTGTGGATTTAATGAAACTAACTTGATACTTGTATACGTTCTATAAACTCGTTCGAAGTTGGAGAAGTTTGAGTTAGAACAAAACTAAAACGTCTTACATTTTGGAATGGATCAGAAAATGGTGCGGGTGTAGAGCACATCACTGCATAGTTTTACAACTTTTCTGAAAGCACTTTATGTTTACCATTGGCTTCAGAATTCAGACTTAGGTAGACCTAGGCGATATATACAGGTGATTTAATTGTAAGTTAATATATCTTTGAGGCCATTAGGCAGCCTTTCCTCGTCACAAGAAGCTTCATTCGGTATACCAACAAGGTTTATTCTAGTATATATATCATATTCAGATATGTTTACCTGGGAACTTTTAACTTATTACGCTAGAAAAGTAGAAAGGCTCTGTGTATTGGACGAAGTGAACTGTCAAACTGCAGCTTTTGACACCTGTAATTTGCAATTACTGTTTAAATCAAGGAGCTTGTAATTTGCACGAGTACAACATGCACCAATCAAAACTCCAGGAGCTTACTTGAACAAATGAATGTCTACGTGTACATTTGTGGAACAACCCGGATTTCTGCCGATCTCTGTTGACGGTGAATTCAATATGATGATATGTGGGTTACAAGAAAAGATTACTCTCTCTTTTCTTGCCATGTCAGAAGTGAGATCGTCAGCTCAGGTACCTTGCCGTGCACCAGATGACAAAAACTTACCCCCTTTGTCTTTCTCTTGCACACCTAAACCCAAAACCCCTCACAATCACCTATATAAACGTCACAAACATCAATCTGTCTTGCTACCACACTAGCAAAAAAAACGATTAAAAAAACTCAAAGTCACTAGCTCACAAGTCACAAGACACTCCAATTAGGCACTTCGTTCAGCTTCAAGAAAGCGGAGCAATGGAGATCGTGTCATGGCTTCTCGGCTTTCTCGGCAGGTACCCGGAGCTCATGGTGTCCCTCGCTTGCTTTCTCCTGCTGTTTCACAGGCTGAATCGGCGGGACGGGCTGCCGACGAACTGGCCGGTGGTCGGCGCGCTCCCGGCGATCGCCATCAATGCCGGGCGCATCCACGAGTGGCTGACGGAGTTCCTGCGCGCCGCCGGGCTGTCGTACGTCATCAGGGGCCCGTGGGGATCCCCGGTGGACGTGATCGTGACGGCCGACCCTGCCAACGTGGCGCACGTGTTCACGGCCAACTTCGGCAACTACCCCAAGGGCAAGGAGTTCGCCGAGCTGTTCAACGTGCTCGGCGACGGCATCTTCAACGCCGACGGCGAGTCGTGGGCGTTCCAGAGGCGCAAGACACACGCGCTGCTGTCGGACGCGCGGTTCCGCGCCGGGGTCGCCGCGAGCACCTCGCGCAAGCTCCGCGACGGCCTCGTACCGCTCCTCGACGGCCTCGCCGCGTCGGGCGCGGCCGTGGACCTGCAGGACGTGTTCGTGCGCCTCACCTTTGACCTCACGGCGATGTTCGTGTTCGGCATCGACCCCGGATGCCTCGCCCCCGACTTCCCCTACGTCCCGTTCGCCGCCGCCATGGACGCCATCGAGGAGGTCCTGTTCTACCGGCACGTCACGCCCGTGCCGTGGCTGAGGCTCCAGAAGTGGCTGAAGATCGGGCACAGCAAGAAGATGCGGAACGCTCGACGGGTGCTCGACGCGTCCATCGCCGAGTTCATCTCGCTTCGGCGACGGCGCGCCGCCGAGGCCGCCGAAGCCGACCTTCTCACGTCGTACCTGGCGTGCCAGGACGAGATAGGCATGTCCGGTGCCGAGTTCGACCGGTTCTTGCGCGACACCACGTTTAACATCATGGTCGCCGGCCGGGACACGACGAGCTCGGCCTTGACATGGTTCTTCTGGCTCCTGACCAAGCACCCGGACGTCGAGGCCAAGATCCTCGAGGAGGTCCGCGCGCACCCGCCGTCGTCCGGCGCGGACGGCCACCGCACCACCGCCGAGCTGAAGCAACTGGTGTACCTGCACGCGGCGCTGTCGGAGTCGCTCCGGCTGTACCCGCCGGTGCCGTTCGAGCACAAGGCCGCGGCGCGGCCGGACACGCTGCCGAGCGGCGCATGCGTGGGGCCCTCCCGGCGCGTGATCGTGTCGTTCTACTCGATGGGGCGCATGGAGGCGGTGTGGGGCAAGGACTGCTCGGAGTTCCGCCCGAAGAGGTGGCTGACGGCGGCGGGGCGGTTCCGGCACGAGCCGTCGTACAAGTTCGTGGCGTTCAACGTGGGGCCCCGGACGTGCCTCGGCAGGGACCTGGCGTACTCCCAGATGAAGGCCGTGGTCGCCGCTGTGCTGCCGCTGTTCAGGGTGGAGGTGGACGCCGGCGCCGTGGTGCGGCCCAAGCTGTCCATCATACTCCACATGAAGGACGGCCTCAAGGTGAGGGTGCACAAGAGAGAAGAAGATGGCCTAGCTTAGCTACGTTAAGCACTGCACTAATCTTTGTTGCTGATAAGTCATAAAAAAAATCTTTGTTGCTAATAATAATGTTACTCAAAAGCATGCATGATACTTGTATATACATAGGCATGATTACGTGTGGAATGCACATTTGCACTGCAGATGTGTTGCATGGGCATGTGCCTCGACTCGATCTCAAGATGTCTTTACGAGTTGTAGGTGCATACGTACGAGAGGGGCAGTGTGTAAGAGAAGGGCATGTGTACTTTTGGTACTAATAAAACTATATACTCATACTCTGGTCATGAATGAATAAATGATCTGTTGCATGAGTTTCTGGTATTTTAGAGAAAAAAAAATGTCTATCGATATCTTTCAAACTATGTATGATTAGAATATGAAATTTTATGAGCAGATTTATGTTAAAGTATCTCTATAAATATAATTTTAACAGAAAATAGCGGCTTCCGGATATGTTTTGATGATTGTTTGGATGTCCTAGATTTATATATCTGTGACTGGAATATGCGTTACAAGTATTTCTTCTGAGATTTGATAAATTAAACATTTCAAAAAACAAGAAAAAGGGAAACAAAATGACAGTGACAGCTCTACAAACAAATGCTACGAGGAGCTATTTCCGGACCGTGTTGGAGTCCGGTCGGACCAGTGGCGGATCCAGGATGAGATCAAGGAGGGGGCTAAGTAATGGACATGTTGATTGATAATGAAGATTTAATGATGATTTATGCTTGATGCTACAGTAATTTAACAAGGAATTAAGGCTCACGGGGGGGGGGGGGGCTACAGCCCCCCTGGATCCGCCAATGGGTCGGACGGAAACACCGGGCCTGCGTCGGGCATATACCAAAGGTGCCTCGCTCACCCCGCGTGTCTGCATGCAGGTAGCGCACGGTTCTCCGAAACTGGCAGTTAATTAGCGCAGATAGGGCCCACTTCACCCACGTCTCTTTCACCTCACGTAGCACGAACTAAAAAAAGTCATAACGGTTAAACCAAACATTCAAATTAAATTCTGATTGCACCATGTTTCTTGTAATAAATCATTCAAAACAAGATCTCACATGGATATATTCAGATAATTTTTTATTAACGAACATTTATCTTACGAGGATAGAACATTTTCTTTTATCGAGCAAAGATGATGTTCTAGGTTCAGAGAATAATGTTTCGTTTTCGTAAGAACAATGTTCTCGGTGTAGAAGAATAGTATTCTGGTTATGAAAGCGGTATTATAATATACATAAAAATAAATAAATATACAACATAAATAAAAAATAATAAAATCTAAAGTAAAGCATAAGGAAAAATAAGAATAAAAACACGTAATAGATAAAATTTTCAAAAGAACATCATATGATTACTTTTCAAATATCCTAAATATATTATAAAACACCACATATATACTAAATGAACATCATAAAATACATTATAGAACATCGCATACATATTACGTGAACATCACTAAATATAACACAGAACAGCATATGTATAATATGTGAACATCACAAAATAAATCATAGAACGTCATAAAATATATCACGGAACATCGCATGTATGAACATCACAAAACATAAAATAATTAATTATATAAAAACAAAAAATAAAAAGAAAAGAAAATATAAAAATGAAAAGTTTTTTTATTTATAAAAAATAACAGAACATCTGATGTATACCTCGTGAACATAAAAAAACACCACAGAACATCGCATGTATAACACATGAACATCACAAGAAAACATAGAACATCACATGGATACTACATGAACATCACAAAAAACATCACAGAACATAACATTATATACTATACGAACATCACAAAATAAATCATAGAACATCACATGTATACCACGGAAACATAAAAAAACATCATAAAACATCACATGTATAACACGTGAACATTACAAAAAACATAATAGAACATCACATGTATACTTGTTCTAAGTGTCGTTTGGTGTTGGAGAGACATTTAGAGTAGTTTAGGACCTTGTTTTTTCCTTTGACCGTACTATTAAATGGGGTATAGACTAGTAGCTTGACCTAGGTGAGTCTAGTAGGTTAGGTGTGGTGCACACTTGTCAAACCTAGCACTAGGTAGCTTAGGAATGATCCTAAGATCAATTGGAGTAAACTTTATTCACATAGGATTTTGAGTTAGAAGTGAATGGATGGTCAAATAACTGATCGAACGCTGATCTGGTTGCGACCGGAAGCTGGAGGGTGAGTCCAGTCAGTTCATTTGATCAACTGCAGTCGTCTAGTACTGACCGGACGCTGGGTACCTGTGTCCAGTCAACTCCAGAGAGGTTCCAGAGAAACTGTTTTCTGACCAGACGCGTCCTGTTGGTGCTAACCAGACGCTGGTCAGGATCCGGTAACTGACCGGACGCTGAATAGTGAAGTGACCGGACTCTGGGTGCCAGCGTCCGATCAACATTAGTAAGGTTCCAGAGAGCGTTTTCCTTGACCGGACGCGTCCGGTCAGTGCTGACCGGACACTGGTCAGAGTCCGGTTAGAACTTAACGGCTCTTTCTGACCGGAGCGTCCGGTCACACTGCAGAACACTGACTCAGCCTCCAAACGTTATGTTTTGAATGAGGGGGTATAAATACTTACTCTACTAGTCCAAGGGAGGTCTCTTGCCTATTTGTTCAGCTGAGAAACACCTTTAGAGTGCAAGGGAGAGCAAGAGCCTAGTGAGGTGATTGAGATTTAAGAATCCAAGATTAAGAATCTCATTAGTGCATAGAGAGTAGCAAATGTGCATCCACCCTTCTCATTAGGCTTGGCTTGGTCAAGTGAGAGTTTATGCTTGTTACTCTCGGTGATCGCCATTACTTAGATGGCTCGGTGGTGATTAAGAGTTTGGTGATCATCCGACGAAGCTTGTGGATGACCCAACTTAAGTTATGAGCGGTTGTGGGCGATTCACCGTGACGGAGTATTGAAGAATCAGCCCGTAGAGGACACTTGATCCTTGCGCGGATCAAGAGAGAGCTACACCCTTCCGCGGGTGCTCCAACGACGACTAGTGAGGAGTGGCGACTCTCCGATACCTCGGGAAAACATCGCCGCGTTCCTTTCTCTCTCTTTATTTTGAGCATTTACATTTGAGCAATTCGTTTCATGTCTTTACATTCTTAGAATTGTCATGCTAGAGTAGGATTGAAACCTAGGGTGCAAAATTTTTGTGCGTTAGAACAATAGAAACGCATTCTAGGCACAAGGGGTGAAATGGGCTAATTATAGGGCTTAATTATTGTAAAGAATTTAGAATTAGCCCAATTCACATCCGTTCTTGGGCATCTTGATCCTTTCCATAGTAAAAGCAACAAAAATACAACAAATAAAAATATAGAAAAGAAAAATATAATGAAAAATCACATGAAACGGAAAAAATAAAAAAAGATGAAGAAAGGAAATAAAAATAAGAAAAGGACATAAAAGAAAAGAAAACAAAAAAGAAACAAAAGAAACAAAAAAAATTAAAATTAAAATTAAAAAATTAAAAATAAAAAAATAAAAAAATAAAATATGAGAAATAGAAATAGAAAATAAAAATAAAAAGAAAAGAAATGAGAAGAATAAGAAAAGAAAAAGCAAAAAAGAAAAGAAAAAGAAATAGAAAAGAAAAAGAAAATAAAATAAAAATGAAGCACGTAAAGAAAAAAATAAGAAGAAAAAAAAAACTACCGTACCTGCTTCTATCGGGCCGTGGATTCTCGCGCTCGCGCCGCCCGCGCTCCCGTTCGGCGCGATGCTGGGGTCCAGCCGTTCGGACCCGAAGCTTTGCGGCTATTTCCCTCTGTTCTCCAACTCTACCTCATCCTTTCAAGCTTCCACGGGAGGCTACTCGGTGCTGGATCCGCCTTAGGAATGAAGTAAAGGTAATGATGTGATTTTGTTGTCAAGGAAATGTTTCCTAACTTTTTGGGTATTTTCCTTGCCAACAGTGCAATGTTGTCTTTCATCTCAAGTGATCTTTTGTGGTGGCAGTGAGCAAAAATTCTTGCATCTATGTGCATCACCTGACTATGTGAACCGCCAATACTAAGAGCTAGTTTGGCAGTGCTCCAGCTCTGGCTTCTTTGATGAAGCTGGAGCTATTTTGAAAAATAATTGGCAAATAGCTCGAGGGTCAGTTTAGTAATAATTTGTGTCAAAATTTGTGAGGAGCAGAGAGAAATCACGTTTTCATAATTGTGACTCCTCAATAAAAAAAACATTTCTGGTTGCAAGAAGTCGTTCTTAAATAGACGTTAACCGATGGTGGAGCCATACCAGAGGGGCCAGTGGCGGATCTACACTTAAGCTAGGTGGCCCCACAGGTTTTGCCACAACATTTTTTTTTTTTTTTTTTGACATGGAAGAGCTCTCCATTACCCATTAACAGACGCCAAATCGTTGGCGGGCCAGTACACGAATACAACTTGGAATGCTGTCCTAAATCGGAGCAGCACCAGAAATCAAACTCGCCCCTTGGGCAGCTAGGCTATGAGCAGCCAAATTACAACAACGAGGTTTATGAACAACTACATATATGAAGTAAAATTGCTAGTCAGCAGGTCCTTCAACTCCCAAATGAGGCCACCCGTAGAGCAACGATCAAATTCGGAGGAGTTTACCGCGTGCACGACCATGGATGCATCCGTTTCCAAGATCACCTTTTGGATTGCAAGCAGGCAATGATCTCCGTATGGAAAGCTTCCCCAACGTTGTCCAGCTTCCCGTAGCCTGAGCCGATGACGCCTCCATCCCGGACACGGATCAGAAAGCCCCATCCACCTGAGCGGTTGTTCAGGTTGAAAGCCCCATCGCAGTTGATTTTGGCAGTGTCTTCCGGCGGCGGCACCCAAGGCCTCCTGGGCTGAGACTGATCTCCCCTACAAAACACTTGTCAATTAACTTGCAGTTAATCGATCTTGTGCATATCTGTGTAAAGCTTGGCCCCACAGGATTTGGACTCTAGATCCGCTACTGAAAGGGGCCCTAATTGTGCTCCTTGTTTCCTCCTATGAGGCTACGAGGGCGACACACAGTATAGAAAGCTAAAAGGCCTGATTGTTTCGCCCATCGACAGGTTTGTTTCAGGAGTAGGCTATGAGGGCGACACACAGTGTTTGAGAGGCCGATTACGTGAGGAAACGTATGGAAAGCTAAAGGCCTGATTGTTTCGCCCATCGACAGGGTGGTTTCAGGAGTCACAGCAGGCTGAACGAATTTGCAAGCTCGCCGTGCTCGACCAGTGAAAGGAGACAGGCACCGCGAGAGGACACTTGACAAAGCCAGACACCAGGCGTTGTGTACTTGTGTCATCCTTTGCGTCACATGTCAGAGGGGGCCAGCTAGTTGCTTCTTTGACGTTGCCTTGCCGGCTTGCCCTTTCCCCTTCTGGGAAAAAGGGAAGAAAACTGCTTCTAAAGGTTGCCAAGGCAGCATGAGTACAGAAGCATCACAGATCATGGAGCACACAGTTTGCGATAGATCAATAAACATCCTCATTGATAACGGCAGCCTACAGGTCAACCGGAACGGTAACAGCATTTAAATCAACAACTTGCTATAGTGATACATGAACTGCAAAGACATGCTACTATCACTGAAATTACAAGCTCCTTCTGGATGCCAGATCCAGGTACCGCGTTTCCCTCGCTTTGGGTACTACTTGTATACACAGATTATCAGTGCCACAGAGAGAGCGGTGATTGCCAGGACTGTGAAGATGAGTGCCTGCAAGGAACGATCCAAGTGAGGCTGTTAGACTGGAATCCAACTATATCAGGAAGCAAGCAAGATTTTTTTTTTTTTTGGAGCATGTGTCTGAGCACGTATTTCAAGCAAGCAAGTTCATCAGAACAAAAATACAGAATGCAAAGAACTATATTAAGTTCAGTGATTCAGGTTCTAACACTGTGACACCAGACATTAGGCACCGCTCACTTTCTTAGCTGGGGTGTATGGTTATCACTTGTCATAGGCCCATTTCTTTGCCGAAACTTTGCCTAAGGTGTGGTGAAGACATTTGTTGGCCACATCTTTTTTTTTCTCGATCACGCAAAAGATATGCGCGTTTTTGTATTAAGAGAAAAGCAGTTTTAGTACAAAGGGACAGGCTCTATTGATATTCAACAACGAATTTGCCCTACCTAACCTGAACTTGCTAGCTGACTACTTGTCGGCCACATCTTAGAACACTGTTTGGCGAAAAGGGCATGATTGTGTTTCTATAGGTCCAAATGTGCAACTCTAACAAATCACTAACCAAAGCCGTGGAATTGGCACGTAATCAGACCGTTTTCTACCTACTAATGAAATGACATGCGGCTCTCCTGCATGTTCGAGGAAAGAAGGCATGTCAATGTCCGGTAGTGATCCAAACATAGCCTAAGTGAGTAAGTTCTATTGCAACATATAAGCAACAATATTTGATATCCAAATAATCAAACAAAAGCTACACACATCCGTGGCATATATAGGACCTTCTGACAAATATGAGAAAACCTACAGCATAGAGTATAGTTTTTTTAAGGGAAATTTAGTCTAATCGCCCAGGCCCCAGATTCGATACAGAATATTTTAGAGTTCAATTTATTAGAAAAATTGCCAACACGCTGTCAAGCAAAACTACAAATCAACACAAGTGAAATCATATCGCCATATCAACTACCAGGGACACATGATGTTTTATGGACATGAATAGTTGCACTTTCACAGGGAAACACATCGAGCGTCTATTTTCTTAATACTGGGAAGTAACATGTTCAGGGAATCAGGGTTTAGGACGAACCGCAACAGCTGATGCAGCTAGACCAGGGCGCTCTCGAGGATCCTTGTTGTAGTACTTGCAGCAGTAAAGAGTGGCTGCAAAGTACCAAATCAAAGGACACAAGAAACCTAAAAGAAAACTGCAAACATAGCATGTTCAACGGGCAATTCTGAACCAAAATTGAGATGAAGACTGGAGTAGTAAAGCATACTTACGAAGACCATCCTATCCCACAACCACAGCAAGGAAGCCGCCTCTCAAAGATTGCCAACCGTGGGTTTTCTTCATCTCTGAGCAGTGTATATTTGCCAGCACACCCCTGGCAATGGCAAAATTCATCCGAGTGTGCTATGCAAAGCAAAGTAAGAATATGATCAGCAACTGAAGTTTCTTTTTAAATCTGGCAATCTAAGATAATGTATAGAGCAAGTATCCTACATCTTGTTTCGAAGTGTTAATGAGAACCACATTTTCATGAGCATGAAGCAAACTATATATATTTGACTGAAGTTAGCTCATGGCATGCTGATGTTTACACATGACAGGCATACCAACATCCAGTTCTGAAGGTAACAAAAAAGCACAATTTTACAATGACGGACTCTAATGTTATAAAGGCGTCTACAGTCTATTGATTCACAAGAAACGATATAAAGTTGAAAACTGTTACCTTCTCCCATTTATTCTGCAGATATCCTGCAGCAGCCTTAATACCGACAACTGACAAAATAGATTCCTCCCTGACAGTGAGTAATTCAACAAATTTGATCGCAAGAGTTTTTCGTTACAGAAAGCAGCTGGGTACATCAAACATGCAAGTTTCCCTGACTCTTCATGACACTGCAGTGGAAAAAAAATACAAACATGAGCAAATTGATAAGAACAGATGCATGAAAAATGCATAAATTCATTTGTAACAAATAGGATCATAGGCACAAATGCATGTCCTTTGCAATTGATAGGGCCGTAGGAATTAGTCCTACATACATGAGCAGGTGCCGTGTATAAACTTCCAAACACCAGTACACAAAAGTTTAATAATCTAAGGTCTAATAACAACCAGACCTACAAGGCTGTCAAGAGTTAGCATTATTGCCTACCATCATTACAGAATACAGAGCAAGGAATTTTAACTCCTAGTATAAACATGTGATTTCCCTGTCTTAGAAAGACAATGTCAGAATACATAAAGCACACTGTCCACCAGTTAGAGGCAGTGAAGAAATACATAGTGAACACGAGTATTGAATTCTACAAGTACCAACAAAACAGAAAATCAAGTGCCAGTGCACAGTACACTAGGAGGACGCCACAATGACAATGGGTCAATGGGTTTAACCACTTCTTTATACCCAAACTGAAGACACACTTACCTTGCCTGTCCTGCCGTCAGTCAGATTTCAAGTTTGGAAACACAATTGCCAGTCTACAACCTGTAAGCCAGAATTCTGACCGTAGCAATATTTCCTTAGATAAGATAACTTGAGTAAGCGATTTCATCGAACACATTGAGCTCACTGCACATCATCGAGCGGAGTAACAGCTATGAACTGACCACAGACCTAACAGGCTAACAGCCAACTACCCACAAAAGGACGACCGTCCAGATTCGATTACTCGACCCACCGCACACAAAGATTACTAAGCTAAAACTCGCAGCTCGAATCCAATCCGCCTCCGCGCTAGAAATCAAGAACAGGAACAGACAATCCCGACGCCGCCTTCAAATCCCAACCAAAGGATCCAACAAAAGAAGAAACTCACCCGCAGGGGGCAGGCGCCGGAACCGTGGGGAAAAGGATAGCAGACTTACGTGGAGAGCGAAAAGAAGAAGCACGCGCCGCCGCGGTCAGGTCGATGGACGCCACAAGAGAGGGAGGGATCTTTAGGCGGCGTTTTTGGATGCCCAGCGCCGCCAGGTCTGGCTCTGGCTCCCCTTCTCTCCGGTCCTGGCGTTGGGGGTTTGAGGGGAAAGAAGGAAGGAAGGAACTGGAGAAAGCGCGGGGCGGCGGGGGGCTTTTGTCCGTTTGCTTATCTTGTTGGAGGCCGCAAGATGAATCAGGCCATGGGAAGCCTCAGAAAGCTCAATGGAGTGGACCGTCACGGGGAGTCGAGGACTGCGCGCTCGCGTTCGCACCGGCTTTTACTCGCCTCGTCCCAAAAAAAAAAAATGCAATTCTATATTTAAAACAAGTTATTTTTTTAGATTTAACTAACTTCATAAAAATAGTATCAGTCTCTATAAATAAATTACTGTAAAAAATATTCTAGAATTAATCTTTATTAGGTATAATAGATGTTAATAAATTTTATAGAGATTTTATTAAATTTAAAATTGTTTGATTTCCTAAAAAGATGAGAGTACCATCGCTTTGCTTTCTTTCAAAGGACAGTGTGTCAGGTGTCCTCTTCAGTTCACATATTCTGCAAATTTCTCCGAATAATGCCTGTTTTATCCACGGTGTTTTTCAAAAAAGGTCCTGTCGGTGTGTTTCGAGTAAATTTCTAAAACTGTGTGTCTGGCTCGGATGATGTGCTAAGAGGACACGAGATTTATACTGGTTCGAGCAGAATGTCCCTACGTCCAGTTCGTTGATGCTACTTGTGTTACTGGCACTTAAAATTCGTAGTAGGGGTTATAAACGGACAAGAGAGAAACATGTCCCAAGTCTCTGGTGGAAAGAACGAATGGGTGCCGAGAGCTCGGTCGCTACTCGGCTATGTGTTGGAGGTTTGACGAGTTTGTTGGTCAGATGATCAAATGAGTCGATCGTCCGATGATATGATGCCCGTGGTTTCGATGCCCCTTATGGGACGCCCTGTTTTCCTTTTATAGGCCAAGGGAAAGCAGGGATTACAGCGGAGGAAGAGAGGAGAACGAGAAGGAGAGGAAATCCTTCCGTGTCGTCGAGCCCTTCTTCTCCTTCATGCGGGTCCCACCAGCCCTTTAGACGTCAATAGGGACAACCTCTCGTCATGGCCCTGTCCGTCACTGGGGCCACATGCAGGCGTCGTCTGCCGGTTATGGCGTTCCACTCCGTTCCAGCGGACGTCGTGGTGAACTGACGTGCCCATCAGTGTTCGTACGGGGGTTAGGCAGAACAGCACCGGTACACCCGACGCTGTTCCTGACGTGAACCCCCAGGCATGGCCCATCGTGGGCCGCGGGTTACATCGAGGCATGACAGTCTTTTCCCTGGCGTTAGAGCTTTGACCCAGGCTCATACGCTTGGACCTGAAGTGGTTGGCGGCGGTATAGGCCTCCATCGAGCGAGGCGGAGCTAGTCCCCAGAGGTCGGGCGAGGCGGAGCTAGAGCCAACCCTCATAGGTCAGGCGAGGCGGAGCTCGCAGCCTCAGTGTTGGGCGAGGCGGAGTCCGCCCTAAGAGGTCGGGCGAGGCGGAGTTCACCTTCAGAGGTCGGGTGAGGTGGAGCCCGCGGCCTCGGTGTCGGGCGAGGTGGAGCCCACCCTCAAGGGTCGAGCGAGGCGGCCCCCGCGGCCTTGGTGTCGGGCGAGGCAGAGCCAACCCTCAGAGGTCGGGTGAGACGGATCGTACATCCTTGGGTCGGGTGAGGCGGAGCTCACGACCAGAGGTCGGGCGAGGCGGCGCCTGCGTACCTAGGGTCGGTTCGAGCTATGGTCACGCCCTTAACTGCTTGGATGGATTAACGTTTGACGACCATTAGCCCCTCCTCTTCGGGTACCCTAGTATTGGTCCCCGACAGTAGCCCCCGAGCCTTCGAAGGAGTAGAATGCTCCTTCGGAGGCTTTTCCAAATGGGAGGACTGAGCGCTTTGGCCTTCTTTTGTCGCCCATGGCATGACCTAGGGACAATGGTTCCCTTTCATCGAGATCGGACCCTTCGTGGGTATGGCTGTGAGATTTGGTGGGTTGGAAAAGGTCTTTCTTGATTGGGGCCTTGGTATCCCATTCGCGGGGATCCGGCTAGGGTCAGCTGGTGACCGACTCTAGATTCTCAGCGGTTAATCCATATAGTTCTTGGGTTCGTTCGAATGGTCCCGAGGGCTCTCTGCCTTTCTTCGAGGAAAAACCATGGATCGTATCCGGCCGAGACTCGAATGTGGGCCAGGATGCCCACAGCGCTTGTGCGCTTGGGTTTCGGTTGCTAGCGGGTCCATTCCTTTCTACTTCCTTACCTTTGAAGGTGTCCAGAACGGTTGTCGAACCTGTTGATGGGCCAACCTTTGAACTCCTGGGCCCAGATGGGTCGTAGGAGTGTTTTTAGATCCGTATTCCTTGCACTTGTGGCAAGTCATGGCCCGTCCAAAGAAGCAAAACGTCCGGTGAATTTTCCGAGGGAACGAACAGAGATTGCGTGCACATGTCTCATGGTGAGATGTTGTGGTAGATCATGGCAGGTGCGGAGATCTAGAAGGACAGTTGGTTTCCTCGCATCCGTCGACCCTATAAAACCAAAGGGTCCACCCCCCAGATTTCATACCTTGCCTTCTTGCCTCCGCATCTGCAACCACCGCCGCCAATCGCTTAGGCTTCCTGCATCCATGTCCCCACCACCATCGAGCTCGTATCCACCCACCCCCATCTCCAATGGACCCGTGGTGCCGCTTTAACATCACCTTCTAGCGCATGGAGGGCCTTGTCCATCATGGTCTTCTCCACGCGCGGACCTCGACCGAGGAGTGGCTGCTGCCTAGCGAGGAGGATCTATCGTCACCGCCCGATGGCTACGTGGTGTCATTCGCCTACTTCCATGAGCATGGGTTTGCGACCCCTGCCCATAGATTTCTCTAAGGACTACTGCACTACTATAAGATCGAGCTGCATCATCTCAACCCCAATGGGATCTAGCACATGACGGTGTTTGTCGCCCTGTGCAAGGGATTCCTAGGGATCAGCCCCCACTTCGATCTATGGAGGCACTTCTTCGCCGTCCCCTCTAGAAGAAGAGGGAGAAGAACGGCAGGCAGGAGCTACACATGCCGGTGGGGTGCACCGGCATCTAGCTCCGAAATAACTGGGTTGGTGAGTACCCATTGATGCGGCTATCAACATCCAACAAGAGGTGGCACTCACAGTGGTTCTACCTCAAGAATGACACCACCGCCCCTCTATTGGAGTTCACCGGGTGCCTGATCGAAGAGGCCCCGAAGTCGTGGAGGAAGTGGGGTGTCCCAGAGAAGGACAAGAAGAGGATCTAGGACCATATCACCGCCATCCACATCCTCAAGGAGAATGGCTTGAAGGGGTTGGACGTCATTGAGGCCTACCACGCAAGGAGGGTGGCGTCGTTGATGACACGTGCGCTCCCACTCTACATGATGGTGCCCAAGGTGTTGTTCGACGGAACGGCGCTCGCTGAGGGGGCGCTCCCCAACTCTGAGATCGCGCAACGGATCAAGGAGGCAATGAAGCCCTCATGGGATGACATGGGTGCCCCCTCGATTTAATCTTTCTGGTGCTGAGACATCCTCCGATGCGGCCAGAACCAGGCCACGTCGTCTTCGTAAGCTCCCCTCCTCATACCTCCTTTTCAATTGATTTCCCAACACCTTGATACTAACTTTGAGAGGGCGGGACCAGCTGAGGGACCTTATCTTTGTGGATCACCCAGCTTCGTTGCTGAGGGATTCATCCATGAGAGTGGTGAATCACACCGAGGGTGAGCGGCTGAGGAAGGCGAAGGAGGACAAAAAGAGGAAGAGGCAGCAGAAGCTGTAGGCGCGAGAATAGGGGAAGGACACCGATAGCGATGACGATGATGGTGATGGTGACGACGATGAGGTAGCCGATGGTGTCGAGTGGGACATCCTGGAGAATGAGGATGCGCTGGCGGGTATTGGTTCATCCTTGCAGGAGTCAAGACCCTTTCTGTTCCATGGAGGTGAGGGTACATCCGGAGAGCCAACGAAGGTGGGACATACCATCGGCCTCACTTGGGAGTCAATAGGGGCGTGCAGCTCTGCCGCCTCACCCGAGATGCCGATGGAGGCGGGTGGCTCCGCTACCACACCCTAAGAGTTAAGGGGAGTGAGCCCCTCTGCCCTAGAGCAGGGGGTGGGCTCGAAACGGCCCCGCCCCGATGAGGCAGAGCAGAGGTCTGGGGGTTCACACCCCAAACGAATTTGCCACCTAACGGCACTGAGGTAAGTTACCAGTTTCCCTATTTTTCTCTATTTTGGATGGATTTGATTGTGAGTTATGCTTTTTGTCCCTTGCAGCGTCAGCAGGCAGCGCAATCCTTTGGTGCCGACGCCAAAGAAGAGCGTGGCCCTCCAATTGAGGTGGTAGCCACTGGCTGGTGTCATGCCTATTTTGTGTGGGAGCGGTGTTAGTGTGATCGTGTCAGTAGGACGGGTGGATGCAGGGGCTCAAGGGATGCCTCCGGAGGTCGCAGAGCAGCCGACAATGGTCGCGATATCGCTGTCGATGACCAGGAGGACAGGGCTGCCGACCGCGCTCGTGGCATCGACCGCAGCACGCGCGACGTAGCCGGTCATGACCCCGCTAGCACAGGTGAAGGTGGTGGCGACTGTGGCAGGTGGGTCATAGTTGGGTGCTATCGTGGCGGCGCCTAAGGCACTGGCACGCCTAGCGCCATCGGTGGCCCAGGCGATGGAGTCTGGCATGGGCTGGATAGAGGGGGACGTGGCCGAGGGGTCCTTGGAGGTCGTGGTGTTGGGAAAGGGGTCGACATCCATACCGCTGACCCCTTCTATCACCGGAGGGGGCGTCCTGGTAGGAACATCACGACAAGAGGGTTCGAAGGCGCTTAAAGCCGGTGGGGAGTCGTCTCTGGCCCTGATGTCGGTGGGTAGTGACTTGCCTACGTGGGGCAATCCCCTACTCCATTGTACAAATCCGTAGGATCCAACATCAACGCTCTTCACCCTCGATGACAACACCGAGAGCATGGAGCGGGAGAGCCTTGACATGGGGATCGCGTCCATGCTCGAAGCCCTAGACAACGCTAAGGGCGCTTTATGCGACATCGTCATTCCCTCCAGCTAGGTATTTGCTTGATCCTATTTCTTGCCCTTTCCTTTCTCCATATATTTTTTTGTATTCTGACCATCGTCTTCTTTTAGTCCCTTATCATTCGCAACCGAGGGAAGTCTCAGTTCTTTCGTGAACAGAAGGAAACCAGGGATCGCCTCGTCGAGGAGGTGTGGCTACGTGGGGAAGTGACTACTCAGCTTGTGGCCGCCTAGCAGAGGGTGGCTGAGCTGACTCCCCTTACCATGGAGGGGGACGGTCTTCCATTATGGGTAGCTGAGGCCCGTTGACACACTGATGAGGCCGAGAGGGCGTTCGAGGCCCTATCGGTGAGATCATGGAGGGACAACAAGGAGGACACCAAGGTTAGGAAGGAGTGGGACAAGCTACTCCAGAAAGACATCGAGGCCCACCAAAAGATCCTCGATCGTCTGGCTAAGGTTGAGAAGGAAAGGGAGTTGAAGCTGGGGGCCGAGGAGAGGCTCGCGGCCCTAGAGAAGAGGGCAAGCTAGGATGCCACGGTAGTCGCTCAACTGCGCAAGGAGTGGGATGAACTGCTCCAAACTATGGAGAGGCTCTGCTCGAAGCATGGTGCGACTCATGAGGAGCACGACCAGGCCCTCCGAGAGCATGACCAGGCCTACCAAGAGTGCGATGACATGCAACAGAAGGCCGACTCCTCCAGGCTAAGCTTGGAAATGCGATATCCTAGAAGCTGGAGGCCAATAGCATCTCTGTCAGGCTGGCTGTGGACCTCACCAAGGCGAGGAGGAATCTTCAGGCGAAGAGCGACAAGCTGTATCCTGAGCGCTGCCCTCAGAGTGGTCTGCGACGACCTTGAGGTGGTGCGATCAGAGGGGACCAGCTCGCTCGTGGCCCGTGCTATTGAGATCATAGCTCCAGTGTGTCAGCTCGAGAGGAATGCCTTTCATGCTAGGGTCAACCAATCCTTCATGATTGCTCATTCTCATTATGGGGACAACATCGACCTAGAGATGATGAGCCACGGCTTCATGCTTGGCTATGAAGTCCATGAGCTGGAGGAGATGGAAGTGGCAGTGGCTCCCCTTTCACAGGACCTAGCAGATAGGATCAAAAGCATAGTTCTCCCCCAAAGGGGTTAGTTAGTTCAATAGGTTGATCATTCTTGTAATCAGAGGACAGGTGCCGACCTTTGTGTATCGCTTGAACAAACTTGACATTTTGTTTCATTTGACCAAGTCTATTCTTTGTTTTGGTGTGAACGAATTTATTTTTCCTCCTTTTTTATGTGTGAAAAGGGGTTCATGTGTTATAACCCTTCCATTTGTTAAGCCCATAGAGCTAGAGGTGTAGGAGGGAAACTCTGATCACGCTGGTAAGCAAGAGTGTCATAGCCGCTGGGGCATAGGTTTCTTGCAGCCCAACCAGCTATGCTCAGTCATTCATTTCCATGGACCTTGCCACTAGGTTTAACATGAGGAAGAGGTCAAGTGCAATGACTGTTTTAGAAAGGGTGTATATATACCCTTATCAGCCCCCGAGTGAGACCCGACCCCTGGTCGTTGCTGGGGTTGGGTGTCACTAAAGATCGAGAAGAGAGTAGCGAAACTAGTAGGAGGAAAGCATGATGAGGACATCACTCTTTCGGATGTACCCGTTGATCCTCCAACCATCATGCAAGGTCCAATGACCCGGGCTTGAATGCGTCAACTCAATTTAGAGGTGAGCTCGTTCTTAAGCGATCCTTTTCATACTTTTGAGAATAGACTACTACCTAATGATGTTATCTTGCTTAGGAACATTGGAGAGGGTCATGAGGGACTTAGAGAATGTGGTGGAGGCGATGATGACCAGCAAGGACGTCCAATAGAAACCGGAGGCCTGATTCAACATGATTTCGAATCTACCTCGGCCTCTAGGACTAGTCTGACTTAAACTGGTCACCCAGGATGCATCCGGACTCTGTTTTCAGCTATCCACATATGGTTGGAAAGCTAATTTAATAAGGAAGCGAATCCAAGTGATTTCACATCAAAATCCCTTCAGAATCAACGGAAATCGTTGAAATAATTCAGCATCCAGAATCTACCAGGGTGCTGTGACACCGTCTTTTGGTCCATTGGACCGTGTATCGTGTTTGGGCCCATTAGGGGGCGCGTCCAGGGTAGGCGATGACCCTAAGACCATTATAATCATACACCACCACCGACATTAGGTTTTGGGTTTTGCTTAGATTAATCTGTTAAGAACAATTTCGCCGTTCATCGGTTTGTGAGACCCTAACTTTATGAGATTAATCATTCATCTGCAATTTGGTTGCTTTCTTTCTTGTACTTGCTTGTGTTCTTCATTGCATAGGTAGGGATTAACCTTGGCTAGGTTAACTAGATCCGTATCTCAGTTGATAACCAGAGAAGTTGTGGTGCTAAGATTGCAAGGTTCAATATTTCGATCTGAAGCTAGATCGATGTGTCATTCTCCGCCACAACGATAGTTACCTCTACCTGACGAAAGATCGGGATCCCTATTCCCATTAAGTGGTAATTAGAGCTAAGGTATACCGTTAGGTTCACATTTATCCCCTAGTTTTGAGTGTTTCATATTCGTCCCATTGTCCAGTGCCATACTTATTTTTTCCCCGTCCTAGAACCTTCCGCGCCATAGCCTTTGCATATTTTAGTTTTAGAGTCCGCCGTGTTGAGTTTGTGTCCTGGTCAAGGTCTTGTTGCTGGTTAGGTCGTGTTAGAGTCCAGTTCGTGTGTTTTTCCCCATCGTTTCCATCAAATCTTTGCTGCCGTGACCAATTTTGCGCACATTGTTCCCGTTTTGTCCTCTAATTCGGAGCCAATTCTTAAAACTGGTCTAGTTTTCGTATACGAACTCAGATTTCAACGTTCCATATATCAAAATTGATCAGAAAATTTTTTTGGATCCGTCCATCCTCACTTTGTCGAGGTCAAAGATTTTTTTTGGTCAAAAACTGGTCACAAAATCATTTTTTCGTGGTCACAAGCTTTTTGTCGTTTTTGAGCACGTCTTCTGAAATTTCCACAGGCCACGTCTTTCAGTTGTTTAGGCTCATATTTTCTATGGTTACTTCTTTTGTGCTCCTAAGTAAAGGAAAATATCAAAAAAAAAATAAAAAGAAAAAGTCGAAATTTCCCAAAAAAAACAATGACAGCCCAAAAAATAGAAAAAAGAGAGAGGCAAAAGAGGAACAATATCTAGATGAGCACATAGAGAAGGCCAAAGTGAGCTATGTTAGTGTGTGTTGTCTTGTTCCTTATTTGTGTTGCTATTGCTATCCACCATACTTATTTTTCACACACCTATCACCTTGCTATCCACCATACTTATTTGTCATACACCTAGTACTTGAAACATTTTAGACCAGCAACGAGAATAAGTACTTTGGACTATAATTCAGCATTACTTTCTGTTACTGACTTGTGTGCCAAATATACATATTATTCTTTGTGTGCCTTCCAAGCTCCATAAACTCGTTAGATCAGTACAGAAAAAGGGCCTTGCAATCTCGGTGCCACTACCTCACAGGTATCATGAACCAGCCACCGGTTGTACCGCCTACTGCTTGTGTTGGTAAGAACTTTGTAAGAGCTTGGTAAGACGCTTCCACTTGCTGTGAAAAGTGACACCACTAAAACTGCAACCACGTAGTCATTTGGTAGGGATAACTTTCACCGTTTATTCCTGTTTTTGTATTTACAATGGCAAGAGATGACAGACTGGAGATAACAATCCTAAGGGTTTCAACGAGTGTGTCAGCCAAGAGCAACTGCAAGCTGTTGTAGAGGATGCCCAAAAAAGGATGAATGAGGCCATCAGGAGGGCTATCACTAATGCACTCATTGAACTCAACATTGGCAATAGCATGGAGAGATTGGACAAACGAATTTCCACGCTAACCGACAAGGTTACTAAGTTGGAAACCTTTGTGGCAGGCAATAACGATGTCTCTGGCAACAACACCGATGGTCTCTTGCCAGAAGACACGGTGCATGATGCCAGTGCGAACATAGATCGAGCAGCCTTCTGACAATCAAGATTACGACGATGTCTTTGCCGCAACACGACAGGTATGGGTGGTGTCCACCACCATCAAGGTAATAATCACCATGTGCCCGAAGATCCTTATGCTAAGATTAAGTTCAAAATACCATCTTTTTCAGGTCATTATGATGTTGAGAGATATCTTGATTGGGATATGACAGTAGAACAAAAGTTTAGCGCCCACCTTATGCCTGAGCATCATAGAGTTCGACAAGCTACTAGTGAGTTTAAGGATTTTGCCATTATTTGGTGGAATGGGCTAGCTGCACATGATGCTTTACCTGGTTCATGGGAAGAACTTAAGGTAGCTATGCGTAATCGCTTTGTACCTCCTTCTTATCATAGAGACTTGTGTAAGAATTTGATGCATTTAGAACAAAGAGATAAATCTGTACAGGATTACTATGGTGAGCTCCAAAAGGGATTGATGCGTTGTAGTGTTGTCGAGGGGAACGAAGATTCCATTTGTCATTTTTATTCGGGTTCGAGGCACGAGATTCAGGACATTGTTGATTATAAAGAATTTAACACTGTCAACCAGTTGTTTCAGTTTGCTATACTTGTAGAAAAGGAATTGTAGGGGCATGAACAGCAGAGCAAGAGCAAGGTTAGCACCACATACATGCCACGCTCGACACAATCTTTAGGGCTGACTAAGCCAACCACTTTTTGGGCACCTCTACTAGCGAGCAAGCGACCAACATCCTCTAGAGTTACCGCTACACCTAAGGCACCTCCCGCACGACCTTTAGATTCAGGTAAAAATTCTTTGCAGGTGCCTACCAAGAGTGCCTCATCCGTTGCATCGACGGGACGCACTTCAGGCATTCAGTGCCACCGCTGTCATGGCATTGGCCATGTGTAGAAGGACTGCCCAAGTCAGTGGGCATATATTGCTACAGAAGATGGTTATATCGGCACCTCTGACATTGAGGATTAAGAAGACCAAGATGCAGATGAGGAGGACGGCGATGTCCTTAGTGACGGGGCCACGATGGCCTATAGGAGCATCATTGTACAGGGGGTGCTCAACTCACAAGTCCAGCAACCTGAAAAGCTACAACGCCATAACTTGTTCCAGATTTTCTTCATCATCAGCAACCGTTGAGCACGTGTCATTATTGATGGAGGTAGCTGCAATAATTTGGTGAGTTCTAAATTGGTCAAGAAGCATGGCTTGACCACACGCCCACACCCACATCCATACCATATTCAGTGGCTAAATGATTCTAGAAAAGCAAAAGTAACACAAACTTGTAGAGTTTCATTTTTCATTGGTTCTTATGTTGATTGTGATGTGGTACCTATGCAAGCCTGTTCACTCTTATTGGGTCATCCTTGGAAACATGATAATGATGCTACACACCATGGTAGAAGTAATAAATACACCTTTGAGCATAAAGGAAAGAAAATTACTTTAGTACCTTTGACCCCTGCTCAAATTGTACAAGCTGATAGAGAACGTGCTGCTAGATTGAATGATGTTCAATCTGAAAATCAGCAAGTTGCTAATTCTTTCTCCCACCTAAAAAGTATAAGTCTACATCTAATTCTAAGGCCGAGGGGATTAAATTGAAGGGTGGTGTTAGGCTTGCAACAAAATGTGACTTTACTAAAATTTCTAATGATGATATTTGCTATGCTTTAGTATGCAAACGAGCTATGTTTTCGCTTGATGATATTGTTAGCTCGGTGCCTCCTGCTATCACTAACCTTTTGTAGGAGTATGAGGATATTTTTCTAGCTGAGATACCCCTAGGGCTACCACCTATGAGAGGGATAGAGTATCAAATCGATTTGATTCCGGGAGCAACCTTGCCCAATCGAGCTACCTATCGAACCAATCCCAAAGAGACTAAGGAAATTCAGCAGCAGGTCCAAGACCTTTTGGACCGTGGGTATGTATGTGAAAGCCTTAGTCCTTGTGCTGTTCCTGTACTTTTGGTTCCTAAGAAAGAGGGAACTTGGCGTATGTGCATTGATTGTAGAGCCATCAATAATATTACTATTCGGTATCATCATCCTATTTCTAGGCTAGACGACATGCTTGATGAGTTGTGTGGTTCTATAATTTTCACCAAGATTGACTTGCAAAGTGGCTACCACCAAATTAGAATGAAACTTGGAGATGAATGGAAAACTACGTTTAAAACCAAATTCGGGTTGTATGAGTGGTTAGTAATGCCTTTTGGTTTGACAAATGCACCTAGCACTTTCGTGCGCTTAATGAATGATGTTTTAAAAGCTTTTATTGGTCGTTTTGTGGTAGTTTACTTTGATGATATATTGATTTATAGCAAGTCTTTTGATGAACATATGGATCACTTACGTGTTGTTTTAATGCTTTACGTGATGCACGTTTATTTGGTAACCTTGAGAAGTGCATCTTTTGCATGGATGGAGTTTCTTTTCTTGGCTATGTTGTAACTCCACAGGAAATTGAGGTGGATGAGATGAAAATTGAAGCCATAAAGAGCTGGCTGGTTCCTCAAACCGTCACATAGGTAAGGAGTTTTCTTGGTCTTGCAGGATTCTACCACCGCTTCGTCAAAGATTTCAGCACCTTTGCTGCCCCGTTGCATGAGTTGATGAAGAAAGGGGTGGAGTTCCATTGGGGAAAGGCACATGAGGAGTCCTTTGACACTTTGAAGGACAAGCTCACACACGCACCATTGCTGCAACTTCCAAATTTTGGTAAGACTTTTGAGCTAGAATGTAATGCTAGTGGAGTTGGCATTGGGATATTTTGATGCAAGATGGTAAACCCATTGCTTACTTTAGTGAAAAATTATATGGTCCTATTCTGAATTATTCCATGTATGATAAGGAATTGTATGCACTTATCCATTCTTTAGAGATGTGGCGTCATTATTTGTGGCCTAAAGAAATTGTTATTCATTCTGATCATGAATCACTTAAGTATCTTCGCTCTCAACATAATCTGAATCATAGGCATGCTAAATGGGTTGAATTTATTGAATCTTTTCCTTATATTATCAAACACAAGAAATGGAAGGATAATGTGATTGTTGATGCTTTGTCTAGACGATATACATTGCTGTCCCAACTTGATTGTTGGATTTTTGGGCTTGAATCAATAAAAGAACAATATGCGCTTGATCCTGATTTTAAGGACATGTTGCTAAATTATAGAGAGGGATGTATATGGAATAAGTTTATGATCAATGATGGGTTTTTGTTTAGAGCTAACTGCCTATGCATTCCAGTTGGCTCCGTTCGCCTTTTGTTGTTGTAAGAGGCACATGGAGGCGGATTGATGGGATATTTTGGAGCTAAGAAGACAGAGGAGGTGTTGTCCATACATTTCTTTTGGCCTAGAATGAGGCAAGATGTAGAACGGTATGTGGCTCAGTGCACCACATGTCAAAAAGCTAAGTCACGGTTGAACCCCACATGGTTCGTATATGCCTCTTCCCGTTCCTTCTACTCCTTGGGCCGATATATCTATGAATTTTGTGTTGGGTTTACCAAGGACTAAGAGGGGGAGGGATAGTATTTTTGTGGTGGTTGATCATTTTTCTAAGATGGCACATTTTATTCCTTGTCATAAGAGCGATGATATTGTTCATATTGCTGATCTTTTCTTTCAAGAAATCGTTTGCTTGCATGGTATGCCTTCTACTATTGTTTCAAATCACGATACAAAATTCTTGAGTCATTTTTGGCGCACTTTATGGAATAAATTAGGGACCAAGCTGTTGTTTTCTACAATATGTCATCCCCAAACTGATGGGCAAATAGAGATAGTGAATCGAACATTATCCACCATATTGAGAGCAATTTTGAAGCATAATTTAAAGATGTGGGAAGAGTGTTTGCCGCATGTGGAGTTTGCATATAACAGGGTGGAACATTCCACCACCAAGGTAAGTCCTTTTCAGGTAGTGTATGGTTTTAACCCTCGTGCTCCTATTGATCTTTTGCCTTTACCTACCACTGAAAGAACACATAGTGATGCTAGAGAGTGTGTTGATTTCATTCATAAGTTGCATGAAACAACTAAAGCAAATATTGAAAGAATGAATGAAAAGTATAGAATTGCTGGTAGTAAAGGTAGAAAAGAAATTAAACTTGAACTGGGTGATTTGGTTTGGTTACATTTGAGAAAAGACAGATTTCCTAAACTACGTAAGTCTAAATTAATGCCAAGAGCAGCTGGTCCATATAAGATAATTAAGAAAATAAATGATAATACCTACAAACTTGAGTTGCCACCTGAGTTCAGGGTTAGTCCCACCTTTAACATTATAGATCTGAAGCCTTATTTGGGAGAAGAAGATGAGCTTGAGTCAAGGACAACACAATTTCAAGAGGGGGAGGATGATGAGGACATCACTCCTTCGGATGTATCCACTGATCCTCCAACCATCATGCAAGGTCCAATGACCTGGGCTCAAATGCGTCAACTCAATTTAGAGGTGAGCTCGTTCTTAAGCGATCCTTTTCATACTTTTGAGAATAGACTACTATCTAATGATGTTATCTTGCTTAGGAACATTGGAGAGGGTCATGAGGGACTTAGAGGATGTGGTGGAGGCGATGACAACCAGCAAGGACGTCCAACAGAAACCGGAGGCCTGATCCAACATGATTTCGAGTCTGCCTCGGCCTCTAGGACCAGTCTACCTTAAACTAGTCACCCAAGACGCATTTGGACTCTGTTTTCAACGATCTACATATGGTTGGAAAGATAATTTGATGAGGAAGCCAATCCAAGTTGTTTCACATCAAAAGCCCTTCAGAATCAATAGGAATCATCAAAACAAGTCAGCATCTAGAATCTGTCAGGGTGTTGCGACACTGTCTTTTGGTCTGTTGGGCCGTGTATCGTGTTTGGGCCCATTAGGGGGCGCGTCCAGGGTAGGCGATGACCCTAAGACCTTTATAATCATACACCGCCACTAACATTAGGTTTTTAGTTTTGCTTAGATTAATCTATCAAGAATAGTTTCACCGTTCATCGGTTTGTGAGACCCCAACTTCATGAGATTAATTATTCATCTGTAATTTGGTTGCTTTCTTTCTTGTTCTTGCTTGTGTTCTTTGTTGCGTAGGCAGGGATTAGCCTTCTTGGTGAGGTCAATCAGATCCGTATCTTGGTTGATAACTAGAGGAGTTATGGTGCTAAGATTGCAGGGTTTGATCTTTTGATCTGAAGCCGAATCGGTGTGTCATTCCCTCTACCTGACGGAAGATCGGGATCCCCGTTCCCATTAAAGCATCTCTTGTTTTCATGCATACCCCCTCCCTATGATCTAGGCCATCGTTCTACAACCACGCACTTGGTCTCCTTGTGAGTCCAACTTTCCTCGAGCCCCTATGCATAGCTAGGGTCCGGTCGAGGGTCGACTTGTTTTTATGATCGTTGCCCTATCCACGGTTTCCGCAACCAGAGGGGATGAACTAACGTCATTTGCCTTGATGGCTCGAGTGACGTGCTCAGTGAGCTTGCTAATGGGCATGCTCGAGTGGAATCTGGGTCCGTTGTTTGTGACAGTGTCGGCATAGCCCTCATGTGGCATTGCCCTTATGTGGCATTCCACTGCTCCTTAACCCACCTCTCGGTAGATGCCCAAGCCGTTCTAGAGAGAAACTCAGGTGGCCCGACAGCCTCCCCTCAATGGGGATTCTATGGGGTCAGCTTGAGGTTAGGATCGAACAAGAAGGTTGAGATGACCATGTCCGCTTCTAAGCAGGTCGAGCGAAGGCCATTGGGGCTCATCTACGTTTTCTCTCCTGGCTCTGTTCGACGTGAGGTGGCCTCAGGCCCTTCGCGGGCCAGTCTTTGAACCCCGATCAGTTGGACTCTCAATTTAGGGTTAGGCGGCTCAAGCCCTCGAGCCCCGTGGGGCTCAATAAGGGTCGGTCATGTTTCATGTGTCACCCCATCCTTGGTTCCCACAACCAGAGGGGCTGAGTTAACGACACTTGCCTCGATAGATCGAGTGTCGTGCTCGGCGAGCTCGCTAATAGGCATGTTTGAGCAGAATTCGGGTCCATCATCTGCTGATGGGGTCGACATAGCCCTCATGTGGCATTCCACTACTCCTTAACCCACCTCCTAGCAGATGCCCATGTTGCTTCGGAGAGCGACTCAGGTGGCCTACTAGCCTCTCCTCGATGGAGATTCTGTGGGCTTGGCTTGAGGTTAGGATCGAACGAGAAAGGTCGAGATGTCCCTATCCGCTTCTGAGTAGGGTTAGGCAAGAGCCGCTGGGGCTCATCTCAATTTTTCTCTCCGGGCTCTATTTGATGTGAGGCGGCCTCGAGCCCTTTGCGGGCCAGCCTTCGAACCTCTGTCGGTCGCTAGTCATGTCGATTGAGACGGCTACCGCTTCATGACGTGACGTGAAGCGTTGTGATGCAGTAATTGCATATGCAATGCTTGGATGTATGGGATGAATGTATGGATGAATGGATGAATGAATGTGTCAGTGCAAAAACATGTCCTACCCTGCTTGTTGAAGAATTTGTCGAGATCTATACTACTCCTACTCCTAAGGGTTGGCATAAAGCTAAAAAAAGTAACTTGTATTGATTGATTGGATGTCCTTTTACAATAGTCAGGGTCCAATATTTATACCCAGAGCCTAAGCACGAATACTACTTAAGTATGACTCATTATCGTAATCTAAATCAGCTGACATCGATCCTTATGCAATCGATTCCTTGATTGACACGATCTTAGAAGCTTTGAGTTCCCATGTTCTTCTTCTCAAATTTTGGTGTAAATAGAATGTATGAATGTATGGATGAATGAATGATCATGTAATGGAAAAGTGAAAGGAAGGGGGTTGGTAAAGTTACCTTGACAGTTTGAGTGACAGGTTTGGAGAGCTCTTACCGGATATGTCCGTATGGGGTCAAGGTATGTTGCTCGTGACGGGGTTCGTGTAACCTGCATGAGGCATCCCACTGCTCCCTACCCATCTTTCGGTCATGGCCTGAGCCATTTGATCGGCTTAGGGTGACCTGCCGACCTCTCGGTGGAGATTCCACAGGTGGACCTCTTGAAATCCTTCCTAGGAAGGTGGAGGCTAAAGCTCGGGGTGCGGAGACAAAAACTATGATAATGCTGGTGAGCAAAAAATGACGTAGCTGCTGGGGCGTAGGTTTCTTGCAGTCTAACCAATTTGACCCAGCGTTTATTTCCGCACACCTTGCCTATAGGTTTTAGCATGAAAAAATGGGTCGGGCATAGAGAATGTCTACCAAATAGACACTCTTGCCAGCCCTCGAGCGAGACCCAACCCCTTGCCATTTCTGGGGTCAGGGGCTCCATAGCGAAATTAATTAGAGAGAACGCACGTAAGGTCAGAGTGACTTGTCTCTCACCAGCGGCCCAAATCGTTAGAACAACTTGGGTGACCTACTGGCGTAGGGCTTACCTCGATGGCATGAGTGGTGGGTTCAGGGAGCTCTTACCGGATATGTTCGAGCAGAATCCAGGTCCATCAGTTCGTGATGGGGTCAACATAACCCGTGAGGGGCATCCTGCTACTGCCAAACCATCCCTTGCCAGCAGCCAAGCTATCTGGTCGACTTATATGACCTGCTAGGACAAGACTTACCTACAGAGATAGAGGACGAGAACATCCCACGTAAGAATTTAGTTAGACAGATAAGCCAGGTGACAAACTTGTAATAAATGGACAAGCTCTTAAATTTTGTTATAGCCTCATAGATTTTTAGCCCTTCTCCCCTTTTTGTACAAAAAGGTTAGTGCGTTCTTACCCTTTCCTTCATTGAGGTCACAAAGCTTAGGGTGCAGGTGAGCAAATTTTGATCATGCTGGTGAGCAAAGGCGCCATAGCCGCTGGAGAGTAGGTTTCTTGCAGTCCGACCAATTATACTCAGAGTTTGTTCTCGCAACCCTAGCTCCTAGGTCTGAACATGAGAGGAGGTTGAGCATAGAGAAAGTTGGCTAGGTGCATAAACTCTTAGATGTGCACCGATACTTTTTGTAGCTAAGGACAAAAAGCTCAGGGTGCGGAAAAAACTCTGATCACGTTGGTGAGCAAAGGTGCCGTAGCCATCGAGGCATAGGTTTCTCATAGTCCGACTAGTTTTACTCAGCGTTTGTTTCTGCAAACCTCGCTTCTGGGTCTTAACATGAGAAAGGGTCGGGCATAGATAATGTTCACTAGGTAGGTACGCTCTTATTAGCCCTTGAGTGAGGCCTGACCCCTTACCATTTGCTAGGGTCGGGCGTCACTAAAGATCAGGGAGTTCGATGGTGAAACTGATAAGAGAAAGTGTGTGTTGATTAAGGGTAAAAGGGACGTAGATGCTCGATGTTCTAGGCATTGATGAAGACTTCATCATCGATGATCTTGAGCTTGTAGGTGCCCGGTCGAAGCACCTCCGCGATGATGTATGGCCCCTCCCACAGTGGAGAGAGCTTGTGGCAGTCCTTGTTGCTCTGGACAAGGCAGAGCACCAGATCTCCAACAATGAAGGCCCAACCCCACACTCGATGACCGTGGTACCAACGCAACGCCTGCTGGTACTTGGCTGAGCAAAGGAGGGCAATGTCACGTGCTTCATCAAGCTGATCCATGGCATCCTTAAGGGATGCCTCGGCTCCCTGTTCATCGTATGCCTTAACCCTTGGTGCTCCATAGTCGAGGTCGATCGGGAGGATAGCTTGGAGCCGTAGACCATGAAAAATGTTGTGTAGCCAGTGGCCCGGCTAGGGGTCGTCCTTAGGCTCCATAGCACCGCGGGAAGCTCCGCGACCCATCGTGCGCCAAACTTGTTCAACCGGTTGAAGATCCTAGGCTTGAGGCCTTGTAGGACCATGTCGTTTGCGCGCTTGACCTGCCCATTCGTGTGGGGGTGCACCATAGTGGCCCAATAGATGTGGATGTGGTATTCATCGCAGAATTAGAGGAACTTCTTTCTGGTGAACTACGTGCTATTGTCCATGATGATGGAGTTCAGGACTCCAAAGCGATGGACGATGTCAAGGAAGAACAGCACGGCTTGCTTGGACTTGATCACGGAGATCGGTCAAGCCTCTATCCACTTTGTAAACTTGTCTATGGTGATAAGCAAGTGGGTGTAGCCCCTGAGCGCCCTTTTGAGAGGTCTGACCAGATCGAGCCCCTAGACCATGAACGGCCATGTGATGGGGATTGTCTGGAGCGCTTGGGCCGGTAGGTGGGTCTGTCGAGCGTAGTACTAACACCCTTCGTAGGTGCGCACGATATGCTCAGCGTCGGCCACCATGGTCGGATAGTAGAAGCCCTGTCAGAACATGTTTCCAACCAGGGTTCTAGGCGCGGCATGATAACCGCAAACCCCACCGTGGATATCACTTAGCAACTGCTTCTCTTATTTGATGGGGATGCAGCGCTGTAGGATCCCGGTGTGGCTTCATTTGTAGAGTTTGCCCACAACAAGGATGAAAGACTTGGCATGATGAGTGAGCCACCGAGCCTCCATCTTGTACGTCGGTAGCACCTCGCAAAGGAGGTAGTCAAGGTAAGGCACCCTCCAGTTGACCAGAGGGTCAGGCTCTGTCGCTGGATCCTTATTGAGCTCCATGACTTCGGGGTCAGATGGAGCTGACGGCTGGTTAGCCCTCAAGCCTAGGACAGGCGGTCCACCATCAGCCTATTCTGGCTCCTCATAGTAGACCAAGGGCTTGTGTTGATCGCTGGCGAAGACGCTCGTTGGCATCGGCTCTCAGCTTTCGCCAGCGCATTAGTCACCTTGTTGAGATGCCTCGGGATATGATTGAGCTCGAGGTCATTGAACTTGTCCTCTAGCTGGTAGACTTCTTGATAGTACACAACCATCTTGGTGTTGTGGCAGCTTGACTCCTTCATGACTTGATCGATGACCAGCTAGGAGTTGGCCCAGACATCGTGGCGTCGGATACCCAACTCGATGGTGATGCATAGGCCATTGATGAGCGCCTCATATTTGGCCACATTGTTGGAGGAGAGAAAATGGAGGTGAACCATGTACCTCATGCGTACCCCGAGGGGTGAAATAAAGACTAGCCCCACGGCGGCGCCCTTCTTCATTAGCAATCCATTGAAGTACATCGTCCCATACTCTTGGTTGATGATCATTGGCGGTATTTGGACCTCGATCCACTCTGTAATGAAATCGGCCAGCACTTGGGACTTGATGGCCGTCTAGGAGGCATACGAAATGCCTTGACCCATCAACTCGAGTGCCCACTTCATGACTCTTCCCATGGCATCCTGGTTTTGGACGACCTCGTTGAGGGGGAAGGACATCACGACCATCACCGGATGTGACTCAAAGTAGTGGCGCAGCTTCCTCTTGGCGATGAGGATAGCATATAGTAGCTTCTAGATTTTGGGGTAGTGGGTCTTGAAATCAGATAGGACCTCGCTAATGAAGTACATGGGGCATTATACTTTGAGGGTGTGCCCCTCTTCTTATTGCTCCACTACTAGGGCGGCGCTGACCACTTGCATGGTGGCCGTAATGTAGAGCAAAAGTGGTTCTCTGTTCGTCGGAGAAACTAGGATCGGAGCCTTCGTTAGAAGCTGCATGACCATGTCAAGTGCCTTCTAGGCCTCGGATGTCCATTCGAAGTGGTTGGCCCTCTTTAGAAGCCGATAAAGGGGGAGACCTTGTTCACTGAGGCACAAGACAAAGTGGCTGAGCATGGCAAGGCACCTAGTAACTCATTGTACCCCCTTTACATTCTGAATCGGGGCCATCCTTATGATGGCTGAGATCTTCTCTAGGTTGGCTTTGATGCAATGCTTAGAGATGATGAAACCAAGCAGCATACCCCTCAAAACCCCAAAAATGCATTTCTCAGGGTTGAGCTTAATGTCATTTGCTTGGAGTTTTGAGAAGGTCTACTCAAGGTCAGCTATGAGTTGGTCACCCTGTTTGGACTTGACCATGATGTCATCCACGTAGGCCTCAACGGTCCACCCGATAAGGTCCTCAAAACACTTGAGCATACAATGCTGGTATGTAGCCCCAGCGTTCTTTAGACCAAACTGAAACGACCCAATTTCCACGAAGGGAAATCCACAGCGTCGAAGTGTAATAAGATCGTTGTAGATCATATTACCCAAATTCTAGTCGAATATCACATCCATAC
Source organism: Miscanthus floridulus (assembly GCF_019320115.1). Classification (NCBI taxonomy): domain Eukaryota; kingdom Viridiplantae; phylum Streptophyta; class Magnoliopsida; order Poales; family Poaceae; genus Miscanthus; species Miscanthus floridulus. Next base: position 7,943,074 of record NC_089585.1, read on the forward strand.
GACGATAATATCAGAGTACAAATAGTGCGGAATTACATAATTTATTATATCACCGCATTGGCGGAATCAAAAGTAGCATTCATTCAGAACAGCTTAAAGATAAGATCGCCAAACTCGAGCGTAGGCACAAACCCCTCATCCGTCAAACTCCTCAGAGCTATACTCCTCAGCAGAACCTGTGTGCCAAAATTTATCAGTATGATTTGTACTGGCCACTCCCATCCCTATGAGCTTTGCTTTGTGGAAATTGGATGCAAGTTGGGTATAAGCAAAGTGAACCTATAAGGCTAGGGTTTCCTATGCAATAGCATATCAAGTAAATAGTAATAGTTTGTCCAGTTTTAACACCATTCTCACACCTATTCCACCCATTCACATCCTAGAGCCAGGTTTCGATCTTGGGATCGATATACCACCATCTCCACACCATCACCATACCATAACCATACCATCGCTCAGTCGACAGGCCAACTCCCTCTTGGCACTGTCTCAAGGCTTGTAGCCCCTGGCTACGACCGATACTCTCTCATAGGGGAAGAAAGAGAAGGACTCATCTCACTATCTAGTTTAAGCGAAACCCAGGAAAGGTCCATAGCCGACAAGTCAGCATATGTATCGATCGGTCAACCATACACTCTACAGAGGTTTTACATAACCACAAGATCTGCCTTCCTCGCTGATCGTCGTCAACTAGGCTGATTCCGGCTGCTTGCTAGCCTAGGATAATGCCACTCTACCATTCAGCCCTAGTTCACCCCCAGTCAAATCTAGGGTGGCTGAAACTATGAGTCATGAGCCGGGTCCACAAGGTCTCCATGAAGTCTCGAAAGGGTGTGGGGGAAATCCTCCGTGCCCCGTACCTCCTTACACTGTCCGCTATCAACCTAGCAGTAGTGGCAATATCCTACCAAGTAGTCCAGCCGTCTCGCACCATATAGGGCGAGTGGTACGTAAGGCTTCTCGGTGAATCTAAGTACTAGTAAGTCCTTAGGGATGACCAAGCCAGAATGTCTCCATCAGGGTTTCCATTTACCGTGCCACCACAGCACCTCCATCCCAGGCTCCACCTGTTACAGGTTCACACCCAGGTCCACCTCATATACCATTTTACCCACCACAGGTATCCATTCCAGGGGTGCCTAGGTAGCACCCCATGGCAAGACTTACCCTAGGCTCGTCGTATACTCCAACTTGGTCGACACAACCCTCACCCTCCACACACCCAAGTCACACACGCAGCACTCTCCCCGTAGTCCAGGTAACACCAGTTCCCACCACGCACATAGTATAAGCGTAGTAGAAGTATAAGTAATGAAATATATAGCAACAAGCGTGTGTCTAGCCTATCAGCAGGGTGTGCAGGGATAAGGTTGCATCAAGGTAAAGGCTTTCAAGCAAGCATACTACCATGCAAGTCCTAGCATAATATAATTGTAGCAGTAAAGTAAAGTGATAGCAGTTCTATATAAGCCATGCGTAATAGGTGCTATGAGATTGGGTGAGATGTGGCACCTTCTGTGTAGTTGTCTCCGTACTCCTCACGGTACTCACGGTCCTCGTCTGTCAGGTTCTCCTCCAAGTCTGCAACGTTTGCATTATAGTCGCGTTAGCGACGTCTATAGAGTAGCACAAAGAAGTAATGAAAATTCAAAATAGTCAAATGCACTCAAACATGGGTCCATTGCGTAGAGCTTGATTTTAGATGAATTTTGGTCCTGGTTTCGTATTTTTCCGAGGTCGTATGAATTAGTTATGAATTTCCGAAGATTAAATCTATTTCTGAAAATGTAAAAGGCTGAATTAATCCTGGGCTGACACATGTCATGCTGTGGTTGGTCCATGTGGCTTGCTGACATCAGCATGACGTTGTCATCATGGTTCCGATCTGACAGGTGGGGCCAGCTGACGTCAGCATGACGTCATCAACGTCGTCCACACCGACAGGTGGGGCCAAAGACTATTGGGTCACTGACAGGTGGGTCCGGTCAAGGTCAACGTCAGTCAACAATGAGTCAACGGTCAATGGTCAATGGTCAACAGTCATGGTCACTGACATGTGGGCCTGGTCTACTGACGTCAGCAGCTGATATCAGCGTGACGTCAGCATGACGTCACCTTGGCTATGCTGGCTTCTGCCATGTGGGTCCCACGTGATGTCATCATGATGTCAGCATCTGACATGTGGGTCTAGGGTGTCCGTGTCATTGATAGGTGGGGCCAGGTCAATGGTCAGCGTTGACCAGTCAACGGTCAATACGGGCTGGGTCCGAACTGGGCCAGTTGGACTTCGGGTTAGGCCGGTCTGGGTCGGGCTGGGCCAAACACGTGGCACGCTGTGACGCTACCACGTCACGGCCATGGGCTCTTATTGGGCTATGTCCATAGCATGGCTCACACCATGTGGTTCATGGTGGACCAACGCTCATGGTCCATAGACCTACGGCAGGGCACATGGTGGACCGAGTCCACCGCCTCTTCTCCTTAGCTTGGCTCATGTGCACCGAGCTCACGCTCGGGTGCCAGCGAGAGGGGGTGTTCCCCTGTTTTTCCCGCGATGGCACTCCTACCGGCGGTGAGCTCGCTGTGAGTCCCTGTGGTGGCGCTGGTGTCCGATTGGGGAGGGGAAAACTTCCCCGGGCCACGGTGACTGCGTCTGCGGAGTTAAGGTGGCGACCAGAGCTCCCCAAGGTGCTGGCCATGGCGAGCGGCGGCTCGAGCCCCACCGGCGTGCGGGAATGGTGTGGGGCTGCGACATAGGCCGGTTCTGTGGCGCGCGTGGGCGACACAACGCACCAGCGGGCATGTTGGGCAGGTCGAGGGGTCCTCCAGGGCCTCTGGTGGCTTTGGCCACGGCAGCGCCCTTCCGAGCACGACGGCGGCGTTAGTGAGGTGGCTACGGTCATGGTGAAACGTCTCGGCAGGGCGTGTATGCTTCTACGGATGCGTGGGGATGCAATGGGGACGTCTAGGCTCAAGGCTAGGCTACGGGTTCTCCTATGGTCGGTAGGGCTTCCCGGCGGCCACGGCGAACGGTGACGACGGCAAGGCGCGCGGGTCGCTACGGGGCTCCAGCGAGGTGGTCACAGTGTGGTCATAGACGTGTGCGTGGATGCGGGTGTTCCAAGTGGTTGAGGCAAGGCACTGGCCTACGCGCTCCCGGTGTGGAGCGCCATGGCCGAACAGCAGGGTCTGGCGGCGAGCAGAGAGATCGAAAGGCTCACCTTAGGTGGCATGGGAGAATGGATGGCGGTGCCATGACGATTCGAGGCCGTGAAGCTATGGAAGCTATGTAGTGCCATGCCGAACCGCGTCAGTGATGTAGACGACGGCGTCGCTCCCGGCTCCAATGATCTCCTCCTCCGCGGCGGCTTTGGCGCTTTCTTCCTCTCCTTCCTTCCCCTTCTCCCTCCTCTCTCTTGGTTCTGGTGCATAGCGTATGGCCACCAAATGGCGGCGGGTGATGGACGTTCGCTAGGGCTCTGGGGCTGGGGCTCTTATAGCCGGAGCTTCGAGCTCCACGGCGGATGGCTAAGGATCGCGCCGAGTGCATCGAGCGGCTTACGGGGCATGGGTGGTTGGCATGGCGTTGGCGTGGGCGCTGCGCCAAGGGGGGCAAGGCCATGGCTTGGGCGTGACCCCTTGGCCCACTCTGCACTTGCTGTCGGCCTCCGGTCGGCTGACGGTTGGGCGCGGCATGGGGAAGATGAGCAGGGGATGGCTGACGGGCGGGGTCCGCTGGTAGTGACTGCGGTAAGGGGAGAGGGACGCGCGGCTGACGCGCGGGGCCAATGTGGCAGTGACTGCTAGCGGGGCTGACGGGCGTGTGGGCGTGGGCGGCCTACTAGGCCAGCTTGCTGAGCCACGTACGCACGCTGAGGCTGGCTGGCCGGCGCGAGCCGAGCAGGCCGAGCCTACGAGGCCTTCTTCTTCCTTTTTCTTTTTCCTATTTTTCATTTCTTTTCCATTGTTTGAATTCAAATTTGGTTTAGAATTTGAATTTAAAACTGAGGTAACTTGTTCATTGGAGTTTAGGGAATTTTGTTTAATAATAACTTTATGGAATTGTTAAGCATAACATAAAGCAATGAGAATCCAAATCACAATTTAAGTTAACATTGTATGCAACATTTTATTTTGTTAGAAAATCAAATAATCATAATCAACAAATGACATGCCATGCTTATGTGTTGTCTTGGGTTGGGGTTATGCCTAATGCAACTCCTGGGTTGGGTTACTTTACATGACACTCATCATCACATGGGAGTTTTAAGAAAAATTTTGTAGTTGTGATTTTTGGTGTGTGGATTTCTGGGTTGTTACATAAACAGCATTATGACATAGCGGAATGATCCGAATGGGGTGATGAAAGATGTCACGAGCTGGTCGGACTCTTTCATCGTGATCTAATGGTACCCAAAGTATGTATCAAGGAAGCAAAGGGTTTCACACCCTGAGGTAGAGTCGACTACTTGGTATATGCGCGGCAAAGGAAACAGATCCTTTGGGCACGCTTTGTTGAGACCTATGTAGTCAACACACATCCTCCATTTCCCACTCTTCTTTCGTATAAGAATGGGATTGGCTAACCACTCAGGGTGGTATACTTCCTTGATGAACCCAGTCACCAAAAGCTTCGCGATCTCTTCACCAATGGCCCTGCGTTTCCCCTAGTCGAAGCAATAAAGGCATTGCATCATCGGCTTGGATCCTAGCCTGATCTTCAAGGCATGATCGATGACTTTTCTCAGAATGCCTGGCATGTCCAAGGGTTTTCATGTGAAGATGTCTCTGTTGGCGCAGAGGAAGTCGATGAGCGCGCTTTCCTATTCGAAGGAAAGCATGGTGCCAATATGCACCGCTTTGCTCTTGGAGCTGCTGGATCTATGAGGACCTCCTTGGCGCCCTCCGCTGGCTCAAAAGATCTAGCCGTCCGCTTAGGGTCAGGTGCTTCTTCGGCGACCTCCTTCTTGATGGCCACAAGCTCCTTGGATGTGATGATTGCCGTGGCATGATCGCCACACTTGACCTCGCACTCGTATGCATGTTGGAAGGAGGTGCTAATGGTGATGACCCTGCCTGGGCCTGGCATCTTCAACTTTAGGTAGGTGTAGTTAGGGGTGGCCATGAACTTCGTGTAGCATGGTCGTCCCAGGATGGTATGATAGGTTTTGTGGAACCCAACCACCTCGAAGGTGAGGGTCTCCATCCTATAATTGGATGGATCCCCAAAGGTAATGGGTAGATCAATCTGCCCAAGTGGAACGACCTGCTTTTCGGACATGATGCCATGGAAAGGTGCTCTAGTCGGTTGAATGCGTGCTCGGTCGATGCCCATAGCGTCGAGTGTCTCGGCGTACATGATGTTGAGGCCGCTACCTCCATCCATCAGTACCTTGGTGAGCCACTTCATGCTGATGATCGGGTCAACCACGAGTGGCTATCTCCCTGGTTGTAGGACACTCTCCTGAGTGGTTGGTCCGATCGAAGGTTATGGCGGACTCCAGCCATCGAAGGAAGGTAGGCACGGCCGACTCTATCGTATAGACCTCACGGCATGCGAGCTTCTGACAGCGCTTAGAGTCATAGGCTACCGACTCTCCAAAGATCATGAGGCAGCCATCCGATGTCAGAAAGCCACCATCCTTCCCCTTAGTGTTGTCAGCGATCGGGTCGGGGTCCTTCCCGTGCTCCCCTTTGTTGGAGCCTCCGGATAAGAACCGCTTCAAGAGGCCGCAGTCCTTGTACAGATGCTTGATGGGGAAGGCATGGTTCGGGCATGGCCCCTCAAGCATCTTCTCGAAGTGGTTCGGGGTGCCCTCCATGCGCTTCCGACCCCCTGCATTCGACGGCGGCCATGAGTGAGCCCTCGGGGCCCTGCTTGTTCTTCTTGATGGGACGGTTGGAGATGCCTTCACTAGCATCCTCGTCCCATTTTGCCTTGCCTTTGAGACGGTCAAAGATCACTCCGACCGCCTCCTCGCCCAAGGCATGGCTGGTGGCGATGTTAAGGAGCTCCTTGGTGGTTTGTGGGCCCTTATGTCCTAGCTTGTGGACCAAGGACTCACAAGTGGTCCCAAATAGGAAGGCCCCTATGACATCAGCGTCGATGACGTTGGCCAGCTCGTTGCACTGCTAGGAGAAGCACCGGATGTACCCATAGAGGGTTTCTCCGGCCTTCTATCGGTAGTTTTTGAGATCTCATGGGTTCTCGGGACACTTGTACGTACCCTAGAAGTTCCTCACGAAGATCTCTTTCAAGTTCGCCCAACTTTGGATTTTGTTAGATGGAAGGTGTTCCAACCATGTTCACGCCAAATCGGCCAGGAACAATGGAAGGTTGTGGATAATGAAATTATCATTATCCGCTCCACTGGCTTGGTAAGCAAGTTGATAATCCTCGAGCCATAGTCCGGGGTTTGTTTTCCCAAAGTATTTCAGAATGTTGGTTGGTGGTTGGTACCTTGGCGGGAAGGCGGCATTGAGGATGTGTTGGCCGAAGGCATAAGGTCTCGGTAGGCCGGAGCTCAGGCTTCGGTCCTCGCCGCTGTCATAGCATCCACCATGACAAGGGTGGTAGCCATGGCTAGCCTCCCCTCCTACATCACTGCGAGTACACCTATAGCCGTCGAGGGTGTCACGCGCGTCATGGTTGCGGCCAAGACACTCATGCACTGGAACCATGATGCGTGGCCTATCGCTTTGCGGCACCTGGTAGACTGACGCATCCTTGCTAGGTCACTCTGAGGGCGTGCGCTGGCTAGCTTTGAGTTCATGTCGCTGAGACAGTGAGCTCTCGGCCTACTACGCCACCGCACGCTCGAGTAGCATGTGAATCTCGCAATGGGTTCGACGGTATTTGGGGGTTCTGGGCCCTGGAAGCCCCCGGAGCAAGGCTGCCACAACTATGATGTTCTGGCTCACGTAGGTGAAGTGGGGGAGGTCTCATTGTCCTCAATGATCCTCCGGTTCACGTCGCGGGCCATGGCGCACGCGCGCCCACCGTCTCTGTGGTGCTCGATCTCGTGATCGAGCTCCGTGCATTCCTGCTCAAGCTAGAGTCACGCTTCCTCAAGCTCTTGGTGCCAAGCCTTCAACTGCTCCACCCGTAGGTGGGGTGGGGCCCTGCATCCCCCTCAACCTCATCGTCGAGGTCGTTTGTTGGGGTATCTTCCTCCTCGTGGATGCTCTCGACGTGTCCCTCGGGGGTACCTACCATAAAACATTCATGAGAGGGGTGATGGCTCCCCCTGCTGGAGTCAGAGGTGGAGGGTGACTCCATTTCTCCCACGAGGAGGTCATGGAAAGACTCCGCAACATATTCAGTCACCCCCACGATCTCATCGTTCACGGGGGATGAAGGTGTGCGTTGCGCCACAAGGTGGCCAATGGTCTCCATGGCATTGCGGAGACCGAACAGGAGCATTGTTGGGGTGCTCCGGATGAGGTATCCCAGAGAGAGGGGCTCTCCCCCGGCAAGTTGTGCCATGATGTTGGTGAACGAGAAGGTGAGGTGGCATAGGTCCTCCTAGGACAGTCGGAGTCCTAGGAAGGCGCCGAGCTGGGACTCTAACCTCTCATAGTCAAAGCCGAGGAGCTGGTCACCCCCTGGGGCACGGGCCTCTGGTGCGTATAGTTGTAGCTCCTCAAGCGCCTCGGCGATCACATCGAGGGCGGTGAAGTAGAGTGGTTGGATGGCGGCGGGAGCCTGCTCCAATTTTCCTTCCATCGTGACGATGAAGTCTAGGTCCCTCAAGCGCACATGCACGCCTAGGACCCAGCTAATGTCATGACTAGCCATCTAAGGCCTGGTGTTGGATGTTTAGGCATGCAAAAGGCCCCTACCTGGCGCGCCAACTATCGGTGTTTCGAGTAAACACCAACAAATATCTAATATTATGCATCTAACTCGGATGGTGTGCTAAGAGGACACAAGATTTATACTGGTTTGGGCAGAATATTCCTACGTCTAGTTCATTGCTGTTGCTCGTGTTAGTAGCACTGAAAGTTCATAGTAGGAGTTACAAATGGGCGAGAGAGGGACATGTCCCAAGTCTCTGGTGGAAAGAACGAATGGGTGTCGAGAGCTCGGTCGCTACTCGGCTGTGTGTTGGAGGTTCGACGGGTTTGTTGGTCAGATGATCAGATGAGTCAATTGTTCGATGATCCGATGCCCGTGGTTTCGATGCCCCATATGGGACACCCTGCTTTTCCTTTTATAGGCCAAGGGGAAGCAGGGATTACAGCGAAGGAAGAGAAGAGAATGAGAAGGAGAGAAAGTCCTTCTGGGTCGCTGAGCCCTTCTCCTTCATGTGGGTCCCGCTGTCCCTGTAGACGTCAACAGGGATAGCCTCTCATCGCTAGGGCCACATGTAGGCGTCGTCTGCCGGTTATGGCGTTCCACTCCGTTCAAGCGGATGTCGTGGTGAACTGATGCGCCTATCAGTGTTCGTACGGGGGTTAGACAGAACAACACCGGTACGCCCGACGCTGTTCCAGACATGAACCCCTAGGCATGGCCCATCGTGGGTCGTGGGTTACATCGAGGCGTGCCAGTCTTTTCCTGGCGTCAGAGCTTTGACCCAGGCCCATACGCTTGGACCTGGAGTGGTTGGTGGCGGTATGGGCCTCCGTCGGGCGAGGCGGAGCCAGTCCCCAGAGGTCGAGCGAGGCGGAGCCCATGGCCTCGGTGTCAGGTGAGGTGGAGCCCGCCCCCAGAGGTCGGGCGAGGCGGAGCCAGCCCTCAGGGGTCGGGCGAGGCGGAGCCCACGGCCTCGATGCTGGGCGAGGCGGAGCCAACCCTCATAGGTCGAGCGAGGCGGAGCTCGCGGCCTCGGTGTTGGGCGAGACGGAGTCCACCCTCAGAGGTCGAGCGAGGCGGAGTTCACCTTCAGAGGTCGGGCGAGGCGGAGTCCGCCCGCAGGGGTCGGGCGAGGCAGAGCCTGTGTACCTGGGGTCGGTTGGAGATGTAGTCGCGCCCTTGACTGCCTGGATGGATTAACGTTTGACGACCATTAACCCCTCCTCTTCGGATACCCTAGTATTGGTCCCCGACAAGTTCGTTCAACCTTTTTGAGTTAAAAAACAAAAAAAATCTTTATATTATTTAAATCCATAAAACAATAGTACGCAACCTTTCAAAATGGTGTTCAAAGAAAACATCGTGAAGGGACATGATTTTATAACACAATGGGCTATCACATAAGCGTAATGTATCACCAATCGTCTTCCCACTGCAGATTTGTCATATGCTCTCTCCATCGATCGGAGAATACAATTCCAAAATAGTGTCAAAGTTAAATAACTCAAATTTAACTAATTTTATATAAAACTATTAATATTTATAATATACGAGTAAGGTATTAATGGATTCATCATAAAATATATATTTTTGGTATATCTATTTAGAGTCATGTTGATAATGATTTTTATTCATCTAAATAGTTTAAATTTAACGATTTAAAACTACATCTCTCTAAGACAGAAGTGGCAAGAAAGCTGATATGAACAGAACCTAGTGTTTAAGAGCTAAAATATCAAATTTTATGTGATACTTTTTAAATCTTAAATTATCAAGTTTCAAATGAAGATAGTATATATTATTATTCACGAACTCCTATATAGAAGAACGCCTCGTAGTTGCTTTCACGATATCAATAGCATATATAAAAATCTGTTCGGTTCAAGATCGTAATCCTTTAATTAATTAATTGCCACGATTGATTGATGATGAGCAAGCAACCTGGGATCATGCCTGCAGGCAACATCTACTTAGAGCATCTCTACCATTAGCCCATAAATTAGGGCCTCTAGTTTTGTTTTTTATGACTTTTACCTTTAAGCATTTTTTCAAAGGCTCAACTCTAGCAGTAAACCATAAATTAAAGTTTCTACTTTCTTATGACATGTGGAACTTCATATGTAACTTACATAACTTTTATTTATTTATTTCATCTTCTCCTTCCATATCTCGAAACCCCCACAAGGGCCCCATCTGGCTACCGCCTCTCAAACTCCTTCATTGCCACCTCCTCATCGTCCTCCTTCATCTTTCCAAACCTTGACCGCAAGGGCAACTCCTTCGATGTTGACCCCGATCGCTCCTCCTCACTCGTTACAACTGAGCTACACCATCGCTCCATCTACCACTGTCGGTCGAGGAGAGCGGGCGGCTAGGTGGGAAGGGCAAGCTCAAGGAAAGGAGTGCCGATAGGGTCCATGCAAAGTTGCATTGGTATGGTGGGATGGGCGTGCTAGCAGAGAGGGCGGCTGGGGAGGTGGCATTCATGGGAAAAACGACCGAGCAGGGTGGGTCTCGAGTGGTCGAGAGTGGGTGAGATGGTCGAAGATCCTTAATCCCTCGAGCAAAGGAGGGAATGGACCAGGGGGATAGGGATTCTATTCCGACAAACACTGAGGGATAGAATCGGTGATGACGAGGACAGCATACGAGAGAGGCACAAGCGAAATCACACCAATGAGAAAATACAAGAAAAAAATCGGTGCCCAAAAGAGACCCATGAATGACGGCTTTGGGGGATTTGAGGCCTCTAGGTACTGGAGTTGTTCTTACTACTTTTGCTTTGTCAACATATTTGGCCTCCACCTCCTAGTTACGTCGAAAATACAGGAAAATGCATGATAGCATGACTAGGAAGCTGATGATATATATGAAGCTGTCGACGATCATGATTACTCAAATTTGAGAGTGAGAGCGGAGAGCAAAATGGCTTCTTTTTTAAAAGAGTTCCCACGTGATCTTTTTGAATCGAAACAACTCCAAATCGCCCATGACACAATACATTTACCTTGAGAATCAATCCTACATATATACATCAAACAAGTTTTTTTTTTTGGTGGAGGATGCCGGTTGTGATTTGGGAGATTATCTCTCTGTAACTACTGCCCAAGCGCTACCCAAATCTTAGATGACAAAAATAACGTTGCTGATAAAGTTAATTAATGCAGAGCACATGGATGCAGAACCGGCACGTTGTCTGGTCGGGTCGCCCATCAATCATACATGAAGCGAACAAGGCAAGTTTATGCTTGACAGCAACAACACACATAGTATGTAATCTACCTCACGGGTCACGCCGTCACGGCCAAGTCATGCCATTTGTTTATGCAAGACACTGTTCAGATGTTCAGGAGAGGCGTGCTCATGAATACTAGTACAAGGCATGGGCCGTTTAATTGGCTGATGGGCTCTGATGATATCGCAGCCCATGTTCCATCCATTCAGAATTTACATAATCGGCTTGGTCGCGTTCTTCCGTGAAGGGCCAGCTTGTATGTGGAAGCTCATCCGGTTTATCCTCAGCCTGTCACTTTTCAGTCATATATTGTTGGGTTTATGAACCCGGGGTCTCTCGGGGACCGGCTTCCACGCCAAGGATCGACCCAAGAGTATGAAGTGACAGGCCGGAATGGCGGCCCAGTCACCAATCAGAAGGTCTAGCCAAAGAGAAGCAGCGCTCGCCCGTCGGCTGCTTCGGCCCACCTCTCCAACCGGAGCGTTCGCTTCGACTCTAGTCGCCACCGAACGGCCTCTCCGATCGAAAGGTCTGGCCCAAAACACTACTTTCGGCTCCAACCCCGCATCTCCGACCGGGGGATCGCAAGAACCCTGCTCACCGCTCTTCTCCGACCGGCGCACTCAGAGCCGACTGGAGCCATCCAACCGAAGACGCCCGCTCGGTAGGAACCAGAAGACGTGCGGAGAAAGGCAAGACAAGGCTCACAAGTCAAAACCACTATACCAGGGACCATACCCTGCACGGAACAGTACTCTGCAGCCACCCTGACACAAACAGTATTGTAGGCGTCAATATCTCCCTCTACAGTATTGTAGGGCCCACTAAAACTCCCATACAGTAAGGCCCCCCGCGTGTCTCTGGACATCGATAGCGGTATGGGCATCGGGATTTACCGTACTGGGTGAACATAGCGAGACTCCTCACATGACTCTAGGTATCAAACAGTATTTGTAGGTACCGACGTCCACCATCCCTGAAAAATGCAACACGACCTCCCGTATGCATCTGACATTCTACAGTGACAACAACAATATTGTAGGCGTTTACCACTATCTTATACCCGCTGGTGTGGGCAACAAAGCTCGGTGGGCGTAGGCAACAAGGCTCGAAAGCATGCGTACCCTCATCCTCTCACTTGTAAAGCCATCCCCTTCATCTATAAAAGGGGGTGTGCTTCCTCCAACAAAGAGGACCGAGTCCAGTAGGCCAGAGTTCCTTAGATCAATAGCTCACAACCACAGAACTACCAGGTTCGGACCTCAAGCACCCGCTTGAACACTTAGCTCATAGCGAAGTTCCTGTCGCTCTCGGCCCTTCCGATCAGAGCCGACCGGACCTCTTGTACGCCCCCTCTTTCTCCTTCTCGTTTGTAACCCCACTGCAAACTTCGAGCACCTGGGCTCAGGAATAAAGTCACCGACCGACCCTGACCGGACGTAGGGCACGTTGCCTGAACCAGTATAAATCATGTGTCATTGAGTGCTAGGCCACCTCCGATCACAACGTACAGCAAAACTACAAATATTCACTAGTTGGTCACTTTCTGCACCGACATATACTATTCATAACAAATTAACAGCGACGTAACCTAAATAGAAAGCTAAATTGTCTAGCAATTTCGGAGGAAATGATAGAACAATGCTTCTTGTGCAGTATAGAAGATAGCAATGGTATCACCCGCTAGTTCCGCTACTGATAACAATGGTCGCTACACATTTAGTTTTGTTCAGGGCTAAATAGAACTCTAGAGAAATCTAGATCCACATTAATAACAAAAAAATTATATTAAAATATGTGAGTTATGTGTTTACAGTGCAGTGCTAGTTGTGTAGAGTTCAACAAACTTGGTTTGATATTTTTTTATTTGTTTTATTATGTTCTTTACAAAATTTCAACGGTTTCCCTTTTCTTAGGACGGGAAAGAACATTATCCACCCACCTTTGAGAAAACATCCCATTAGGAATATGTGACCCAACTAAATCTTAGGTGGAGAATTCAGATCTATATTTATATACATACAAATCTATCTATGCGTATACGATAAACAACAATAGTAAGGAAAAGCAAACAGTAATTCAAAAGCGATAGAATGGCTGCACAAATTGGAGTGGAAATAGGCAGACAGCCAGGAAAAAAGAAGAGCAAGGTTGAACCAATAACTGCAACAGCGTGCATAACATTGATTGAACTACTTGATCCTACGTCACATGTTGCACGTAATCAGCAATCGAGCAAGTTGGAAGATAGTTGTACCTAGGCAGAATTAGGCTTTTGGCACATGTCGTGGCATCTGCAATTGACTCGATGACTATACCAGAGGCTGTGAGGGGGGAAAAACAATTGTTCAATGACAGTAAGCATGAACCAGAAGTATCAAAGCAGCGAGACGGGGAACTTACCATTGCAGTAGCAACGTGGCTTCTGTTGACACTACTCTGTTCAGATCAGCCAAGAAGCTCCAATACTGGGCAGGTAATGAACTTTTTATCCTAGCTGCATTAATTGTAGAAATTTTAGTAGGAACTATTGAAATGGCAAGAGTTGACCATGGATATTCAGAATAAGTTAGCAAAGCACATTTACATTCCCATCAATGCTCTCTCAGTGAACAGTTGCCTGCGTGCGTGCGTGGTTGCTGCCGATGATCTGGTTCATATTGCACAAATATGAAACTTCAAAACAAACAATTTTGAAATAGTAAATTTGGCATGCTTGGTCAACTAACTCTGATATGCTAGTGTCACTTACCCAGTGGTGAGGTCTTTTAGGGGTGTTTCATCAGGATCAATTGATGGAGCAGGTGTCTGCATATTGAATGACAAGATGAGCGTATACACATATAAAATAATATAAGGAAGTATATAAAGATTATGGAGACCCATTTAAAGTACTGAAGGAATTCCAGAGTCAATTGGTAGAGCCTGGGCTCCAATCTGTGTGCTGTGTAGGCTGAAGCGACGTTCCTGCTATTGGCACATTGTTTTTGGGGTTTGTTGTGTCTTGCATGGATGTTCCTGAGATGTCGGTGTTTAAAGCAGAGCAGCAGAATCATATGGTGCATTCAAAACTATGAAGCTATATAAACAAAACAGTTGCTAAAATCAACAAAGTGGGCCATACTGTTCAGATCCTTATTTTCAAAGCTTGGTGTTCAGATCAAATTCGAATTAGACCATTAGATTAGGCTGTTGGACTATCCATTACAAAAGTTGATGACAACACAATAATTACTGAATCTATAAAATTCATAGGAATTCATGTATAACGTATAGGCACACCAAACTCGAAATGAATAATAAAACAATGAAGACGCATTTCGGTGTTAAGTTCTTCACCTGTCCATTCGGTCAGAATGCCTGGTAAATCCTTTTTTACCTGTTACTTGCTATTTGTTTGGATGCACCTAAACACAATAGAGGGGCAGTCAAACATTAACTTTTTAGGAATCTAAGGTAGCAATAGCTAACTGAACATATAGTTCGTTTCACTTTAAAAAAAGGACATGAACTCCAAACTTTGGAAATAAGTGGGAGTACCCCAAATTAAGGGAGATGGTTCTCTTATTACCTCGTTTCCTAGCCGCACCATCTTGGACGCAGCCGCTCGCCCAATACAACACTTGCCCCTGCAAATAAATAGCAACATGGATAATGATAGCAACCTGTGGGTATTAAGAGGGCACAACGACTATAGGATGCAGCAGTAACCCGAGGAAAGCATATTTGCACTCAATTATGACAGACATACCTGAAATAAATCAGTGTTAAGAAGATAAAAAAACGAGAAGTCACTAATGGCAGTTCAATATCTCAGCTAGATATGAAACAAACCATGTATGAATAACAAACTACAATACGTAGCAAAAGAAAACATAAAATCCATCTCTCTCGCTCTCACAGGCCCTAATTTTGGAGATGAGTAGTGCAATGGCAGAAAGCAAAATGGAATTTGCATCTCCAAAGCGTAGCAGGCAATCTGTGGGGTAGTAATCTGGAAAGATCAATAAGCAGGGGGTGTAACAAAGTATACGGTGAGTGCAGGTAAGTAGCAGATGGTAAACGTAGTGTTTCACATGTGAGAATAATATATATAAGAATTATTGTTGAGAGTTATCTACTTAGTCCCTCAAAAACTCTGTTCCCCCGACCCCTTTTCTTTGAACAGGAGCAACTATTATCATATATCAAATTTAGAAAACTATGAGCCGTATATATTAAGTAAATGATATAAAAGGAAAATGAAAAAAACACATAGAATTTCCCATGGCTTAAATGGTCCCATATTTTTTATCCATTGAAAATGGCAAACAGCTTACCTCTGAAGGATGACACCTGCAACTTCTGCAATTTCCCATGGCTTAAAAGGTCAACTATTTTCTTTAATTAGCATGGTGTCTCCCTTAATGCAGAGGATTAATCTGCCTTTGTTCAGGGACTCGGCCATGACCTGCAACAAAGGAACTGTGACAGAGACACATGGTGTACTGAAGACAAAAGACAATATGATATGAAACAAATATGAATATTCCTGGTAAGCCCAAAATACAAATCAAAGGTGAAAGGAGAGAATGCAGAGCTGTCTAACCTTCATCAGTTATGAAGTTAAACAGCTCTGTTTAACTATGTACACATGGTCGGTAACAGCTAGGAAAAAACATGGAGTAAGCCCAAAAGAAAGTTATGCCAATCAAAATTTAGGAGAAAGAATGCGGGACTTGTAGGCTTCCAAGATTATGCCAATCAAAGAAGATCGATGTCAGCCACGATTCTGTAATCGGGTCTCTTGGGATGACGTCAGCGGATAGCGATGATGAACTATGGTTGGCGCCAGGAAACTACATATCGGACTCTAAAAAGGGGAAAGATTAGAGTCAAGTTATCTTAAATTAGGAATATTTTCGTTTATGCCAAGGATTGTAACAAATCGTGCTCGAATAGGATTCAAGTTTAGACTCCGGGTATAAATATCAGACCCCGACTATTGTAAAAAGGAATCAATCAATCCAAATACAAGTCAATTACTTTTTTCGGCTCCGGCCACCCCTTAGGAGTAGGAGTAGAGTAGATCTCGGTGACTTCTTCAGCGAGTACGGCTGCATCGATCCGGTCGACCTCCACTGCTTGTCTGTAAGTACCGTCATGGTTTATACCTCTGTTCGTATGTCTGCATCGATCCGGTCGACCCCCACTGCGGCTCTGGTATAAGCTAGTTATGGACTCTTGTTTAATTCAAGTATGGCCTGTGTGATTCTGCCTCACACCCCACTGCTTGAATTAGATCAAGGTCAAGTTATCGGCTCTACCTTAGAATGGCAGTCTTTGGTAGATTCATTAAGTTATCGATATTGCTTATTGCTTTCATTATTTATCTAATTACAACAATATTATTTTGCCCGATTGAGATTGATTTAAATCGGCCTTATATCTTATTTGACCCATCGTTTGCTAACCTAAAACTGATCCAATCTACACCTTAAACGATGAGTTATGTCTTATCGGCTATTTTACATCAATCTTGATCATGCATAACGTGCGGTTAAGGCATATTGCGTCTTGAGTAGATCTATTGGCTAGAGAGAACCATTCCATAGCCCGTTATCACAGCCTGTATGATTCTGCCTCACACCCCACTTTTAGCACCATGGAGTGAGGATCAATATTTAGTAGATCTATTCCTGGTAAGGTATGACTTTAACTGTGCGTTATGCCTGAATGGATTGTTTTAGCCGATATCGAGCGCTTTCACAAACAGTTCGCATCACGAGACCGTTGAAGTAAAGATATGTTGAAAGATATGTTAGCCCTATGATCTTATTATTGTATTACGGCCTGCATGATTCTGCCTCATGCCCCACTGATATTAGTAATGAGTTAGGGTCGTCGAGTTTATTGTTATTTCTACGGCCTACATGATTCTGCCTCATGCCCCACTAGTCATAATGATAGATGAGATCTAACATGTTTATTAGATTTATCTTTATTAAACGGTTAAGTGGTGTTGAATTATTTCTTTATATAAAAAGGGGTTCGGTTAATTATAATCATTGGCTCAGCACAAACCGATCATTGTTGACATCTTATTGCCATTGATTAATATATGTTCGATTAATGATATTTATCCTGAGTGATAACCGATTCTTCTTACACAACTCCATGAGCTCTAATTGATTTATTCTCATGAATATACTGGAATTGACTATTTAGTCGATCTCCTTTCATATCGGCTCTCATAGCCGCACATTCGGGACTGTCTGGCAACACCGGCAAGTTCTGCCCTTAATTACTGATGAACTTTCTCTCCTTGTCAATTGCAGGGTCAAATTGACTGGTACATCTCCGGAGGATCACGCAGGATCAACCAACTCTACGTTGAAGCTAGGCGGATCTGCTCCATCGAGCGGACCCTTCCGGCTTATTGCGTGTGTCCTCGTCACGTGTCAAAAATTATGTGTCGACACATGTTTCTGGCACGCTCGATGGGACCCCCACAATCGTCATGGCGGTTCACAACAACAACGACATCCTTATCCTATATTATGAAGATCTACCTGATGGAGATAAGGGTATCATCAGCAAAGCTATAGAAGAGTTTCAG
Source organism: Miscanthus floridulus (assembly GCF_019320115.1). NCBI lineage: Eukaryota > Viridiplantae > Streptophyta > Magnoliopsida > Poales > Poaceae > Miscanthus > Miscanthus floridulus. Next base: position 7,960,705 of record NC_089585.1, read on the forward strand.
AACAAATGTTTGTTGTCCTACACCAAAACACATGACAACACAATTGTTCAGAAGTTTCCACTACCAAGAGTTCTGTTATATAGGCAGACGGACACAACTGAAGTTGAAGACAGACGTTTCTTTAAAGAAGTTGTGGACAAATCTATTCGTGACGCCATATCAAGCCATAACGAAGCTTTTGTGGATGTATTCCATAATGCCTTGAAAGAGGCGATTCATGGATTTCTAGTTGATCAAGGCGGGCCGATTTATTACAACATTCCAGATCCATCGACCCAGGGGACCAATCAAGTCGGTACCAGCCATCAAGAAGCGGCACCGGCTGGTAGTGGTGATGTACAGGTAGTTCAGGGTTCATCTAAACAAACTCAAGGAACTACCACAAATCAAATACAGTACCATCCTGGACCATCAATACAGCATGTGCAATAGCCGGCGGGGCAAAGTCATAACCAGGTGATCAATTTTTGCACATCAGGCCACATACAGTCGTCGGCTCAAAAATAGCACCGTCAGTTCAAAGGATCCGTAGAGATATAGATCCTTATATCTATAATCAGAGACTTCAAGCAGCAAGCCAGCAAAGGACTCAGCAGATTGAGATTCCACAAGAGTATCACTATAGCACAGATTATAACACCCTCCACATGATGCCAAATCCAGGATATCAAAGCACGCGGGATTTCAATTCACAGATGGGTCAGCAGGTACAGAGGAATCCAAATCCGCAAGCTGATAAGTTATTGCTGAGGGTGACTGAGATGATGATGAATCAGTTCGGTCTAAAGTCAAAAGGACTGACCTTTTCGTACAAACGCCCATATCCATAATGGTATGATTTGGTTGCTCTTCCAACAAATTATAGGCTCCCAGAATTGCTAAATTCACTGGCCAAGACAGTACAAGCATGATAGAATATGTCAGTCGGTATCTTACAAAATTGGGCGAAGTGTCAGTTGAAGATGCCCATCGAATTTGTTTCTTCTCTCTGTCCTTATCAGGACCAGCCTTCACTTGGTTTTCATTATTGTCAGTCAATTTCATTGCCAATTGGGCTGACCTGGAGAAGAAGTTTCATACATATTTTTATACTGAGACAGAAGAAAAGAAGATTACCGATCTGACAACCATAAGACAGAAGACTAATGAATCGGGCACTGAATTTCTTCAGAGGTTTCGAGAGACCAGAAACTTGTGCTTCTCATTAAACTTGGCCGATGATCAACTAGTTGCTTTGGTTGTTCAAGGAATGATGCCGATGTGAAAAGAAAAGCTGGTGGGATGAGAATTTGACAACTTAGGATAATTGGCTCAACGAGTAGTGGCGCTTAATAGCCAATTTTAGAGTATGCGCAGAGATACCCGGTTCCAAAAGAGTACCTCAGTAGCCGAAGCTTATGATCCATACTCAGTCGATGACGACTATGAAGATGAAGAAGAAGAGGTTGCTGCAGCTGAATGGAATTGGGGCAAGAAGACAGTGATGGTGTCAAATCCTTGGGGAAGAGGAGTCGATGAGAGCTATGACTTTGATGTCACCAAATCAGATAAACTCTTCGATTTCTTGATGGAGAAAGGGCAGATTAAGTTGCCCGATGGTCATGTCATGTTGCCCCCTGATCAGTTGAAGAATAAGAAGTTCTGTAAGTTCCATAATGCTACTTCTCATTCCACTAATGAATGTAGAATCTTCAGGCAGCATTCCCCAACTCCTCGCTTTGCTCGTCGCGGCTCACTGCTTCGTCCGCCCGTCCCAAACCGCCTCGCGGCGGCGCCCCCATCCTGCGTTGAGCCACGCCACGTCTGTCGTCGCACCGTGGTCCATCCCCGCCGCACCCACTCCGCTTCATCATGCCGTGACCCGTCCTTCGTCGCATCGAGGTGCTGCCGCCGCCGCCGTTCCCCACTAGGAGGTCATGGCCGTTGTCGACGTCGGTGCCGCCGCAACGCCAGACCCGGAGCGGGCTTCTCTGGCTGCACCTCGTGCTCCCTTCTTCCTTGCAAGTGTATGTTCCAAATATTTCAGGTGTTTCATATGCATGTTGCAAGTGTTTCATGTGAATGTTGCAAAAGTAGATCGGGATATTACATATATTGCAATGGCTATACACGTATGTTGCAAGCGTTTGTTCCAAATGTTTCAGATGTTTCAGACGGATGTCACACGTGTTTTATCTGGGTGTTGCATAGGTTTCATATATATGTTGCAAGTGTTTTTATCTGGGTGTTGTATATGTTTTACACTTATGTTGCAAATGTTTTATCCGGATGTTGCATATGTTTTCAATATGTGTTTCCCTCGTGTTTCAGACGTATGTTGCAAGTGTTTTTAACTATTTTGGACGTATGTTGCAAATATTTTCTCTAGATGTTGTAAAAGTATATCTGGTGTTACACATGTTGCAGTGGACCCGCCTGCTGTAATTGCTGGGCCCGCCTACATATGCGTGGGTGTGAAGGGGTGCGAGCGGCAGGCGCGGGAAACTGTGCGGGCACATACGGAGCGGGCATGGGACACGGAGCGGCATGAGACCCCATGTGAAGCAGGCGTGCAGCGTGGGCGTTCGGACGCTAGCCCTCATCCGAACGTCCGGGCGCTAGCCTTTCAAAAAAAAACTTAGGGCCCCTTTGGACTGTGGGATGTTTTCGTGTTTCCTATGTTTCCCTGTAGAAATGAGTTGATTACTATAAAATTCGTACATGATTCCTGTTAAAATCCTAGGAGACCTTATGATACGGAATCCAGGGACTCCTCTTTCGCAGATTTCTCTGAGTTCCCCTGTGGTTGTGGTTCAATTATTTTAGTCAACCATTCTTTGTTGTTACTTTACTCTGGTTCGTTGCTAGGTCTTGTAGAGGAGACCAGGTTCCACGAGCCCCCAGAGTTTTTTTTATCACAACGCGCGTATATATTACGATGTAAGGAAACAGTACAAAGACGCGTACAGATATAGACACATACGCAAAGGATACCGGGGAACAGCTTCCCCAACCAAATCTCACAAAGTTGTTTCGAGTATAGGCCCCGTTTGGCTTGCTGAAATTTGGCTGAAGTGGCTGAAAAACACTGTTCTGACTGAATTGTTGTGAGAGAAAAACATTATTTTGGTTAAAAAAACAAGCTAAACAGTACAGATTATAAGGTAAGCCAAACGAAGTCTACGTACATTTTGCCATGAGATGGATATGGGATGTGACCCCTCTGCCGGCAATTGGGTTTCCCTAGCCTCCCCGCCTGATGCGATCCACTATTGGCAGAATGGCAGCCTCGAAGCCAAGTGAAAAAAAAAAACTGACATTTTGGCTCCATGTTTAGTTATCTGGCTCAATCACAATCAGCAAAGGAGCCAATGAAGTATGAAACGTGCACTGTATGCTGGCTTCGCCAAGCACATGCCTAAGTGATGTCTCTGGTAGTGTTGGTCCATAATTTAGTGAACTGGTGTAGGCCTCGCATCGAGAGCAGATGTTGCAGAATAAGACCATAATGCACGTGCTAGAGCCCCCGATAGGAGCGTACTTATCGCCTATCGGCGTAGTTAGGGCGCGTTTAGTTTCCAATTTTTTTTTGTTTGGCTACTGTAGCACTTTCGTTTGTATTTGGTACTTAGTATCTAATTATGGACTAATTAGGTTCGAAAGTTTCGTCTCGTGATTTCTCACCTAACTGTGCAATTAGTTTTGTTTTTCGTCTAAATTTAGTACTTTATGTATGTACTACAAGATTCGATGTGACACTTTAGGTTGAAATTTTTTTAAATCTAAATAGGGCCTTACTCTATTGCACCATCTACATGTACCTACTCCTGCAACCGGCGGCGACAGCCTGTTCGCTTGCTCGTAAACGATCGTAAATTTTCAGCCAAAAACAATATTTTTCTCTCACACCAAACCAACTAGCAATAAATAATCCATAATCGTTTACGACCTGCCGAACAGGCTCCGGGTATGTTAGCACCTCGGACCTCGGTGCCGGCAGCACTCTCCTGAGTCACGAGTCCTGACCGGCCCACCAACGGCGGGGCCGATGACTGTCAATGGCTGTGATTATCGCGCAGAGAATAATCATGATAAATCAGGTTTTTTAGTACTACATTAAAGGAAAAAACAGATTGAACCAAAACAAAAATAAAATGGTTTCCTAGCCAAGCTGGAGATTATACGTTAATGTTTATGTGACTATGTGTTATGTATATTTACAGTCAAATGAACATTAGTCATGCCCATGAATTCTGAATGAATATGAATTGTTGTTACAGCATCAAGTTACAGAAAACTGTTACTGCACGTAAAACTCCAGGATAGCTAGCTCCTGTTTGATTTTTATCCCTCTCGGTCTCACTCACCAGCATTAGCCGAGGCTAGCATAACGTTAACATTTTTACAAATTACAATCACTCTAGTTCACCAGCCTTTACCTCGAATTCTTCCCTGGTTGAAAGTATCTTTACACGAACCATGCCTCGCTCCCACTCAGAATTTCCAACCAATATCAGCCTGCTAGCATTGATCCTCTCCGCGTGCTTAAATACCCTAGTAGTAGCAAAACAGATATTTCAGGCACGGAAACAAAAGAAAGGAAAATAATGGTAGGCATACCATTTGAGACGTTTATCTTCTACAAGGTCAACAGATCGGCCTTTCTTCCTCAGAGACGAAGCAATACTGGATGCTGGTCCTTCAAGTTCTTCGTCCAGGGGGAAGACAATGTCGTCAATTTGACGTGACATATCAGGCAAGAGACCCTTTTCTTTCAGCAGCTGTTAGAACGCAAGTTACAACCAAATCAGTGCGACTCCATTGAAGCAATACCACAAACTCAAAATGATGCATTTTCAGCAGCTGTTGGAACGCAAATTACACACAAATCAATGCCACTCCCTTGAAGCAGTATCACAGACTCAAAATGATGTATAAACTGCAATAATACTTTTCAAGAAATTCATGTTATCAAGTAGTACTAGACTCTCATTTTCGCACTCCACATTGCATGAATTAGCATGCAAAAAGCACTTGTGATGGTTAGTGTCTTCAATTTCTTATGTTTTAGGTACATATTAACAGATGTTGCCCTTATCTGCATTAAAAATCAATCTAAAACTGAACTTATTCTTATATGAACCAGATCGTTTAATTCTACAAAGAAAAGAACCAGAGATAAGATAAAACACGCCATACTTCCACTATAACAGCATCTCCAAATCCAAAGCCACAAGCTGGTATATCTTCACTTCCAAATGTTGAAAGCAATCTATCGTACCTTCCACCACCGCAAATTGCTCGCAGTTTTCCTTCTCTATCAAATGCCTACAAAAGTGGTACAAGAGTTTCAAAACAGAAGCTGGTGGCATGAAAAAGGTAGTGTAGAATACATTTATATTAAGAAAAAGGAAAAATAAAGGAATGTCAGATCAACACAACATTGAAAAAAATCCAAATAAACTCTAGCTTAACGAAATATGCTATCTAATCAGGCAAAAGTATTAAATGGTACATCAAGTTATAACCTGCCATTCTGTACGGACTATAGTAGCTTAAGCGCTCACAATGATTCAAAGAACAGAATTCATGACATTTGACTTTAGAAAACACTGCAGAAATATCTTTTCTTCAATATGCAGGAGAGCTGAGTATCGTTATATTAAGATGAAAGGGGTAGGAACCTTATAAGTTTAAAAGTCACACACCCCCAAACCATCCAAATGCTACAGAAATATTTTGCAAATAGAATAGAGATTATAGTCTGAAAATGAATAATATCTTTTAAAATAAGCTTTCATATGCAGTTTGATGACATGGCCCATTATCTGCTTGTTAGTGGTGCTGCTGTTGATATAAGAAAGAGATGGGCTGAAAACAACCTCAAATACAATTCCTGTGTAGTATGCAAGGCCACGGACCACTGATGCATCAAAACAAATCCAATCAGCATAACCATATTGCTCCGCAAAGGAGAAGAGTTTCTTCAAGTCAGCAACAGCTTCAACACCAGAGCCTAGCACCTCTGCATAAGTATACCAAGATTAAACAAGAACCTTTGCCAAAGGGCCCTGAAGATTAAAAAAACAAACACTTATATGGATAAAGAAAGCCAAGATTGTCAGCTTAACAACAAATAAAGCACAGAGGCCCGATGTAAGAGAATATCTTTAATTAATATTCTTTTAAAAAAAAGGGCGTACCCAGTGCAGAGAGCTCCCGCTCTGTGCACCTTCCGGTCACAGGCGGTAAGACTCTACCGCTTGCACCAGGCCCGCCCTTCTAATTTAGGTGTCTATTATTAATTAATATTCTTTTAGGTAATACATTTTCCAATTTAGCGAATAGCAACATTACTTCAGTATAATATTCAAGTAAAGGTATATCATATGGAGCATGCATAATAACAAGCCAACAACAAAAGGTTAAGAGAAAACCTTCAAGTTTGGACAATGACTTGAGCGAAAGCACATTGATGATACCCTGGACAGCTTCAGATGACAGCCCAGTTGAAACAAGTTCCTTCTCAATTTCTTCCCTAGTCGTTTTACCCAACTGCATATTGCTTATGTTAGAATGCAAGGCAGCCATTACACCAACAAAAGTAGCAATAAACAATTACATCAATGCATGTGTATTCAGCTAGCTACAGATAGTTAAGATATAACAGTGATAATCTGTGACTAGGTTTCTGTGGTAATTGTTCCATCTAATGGAGATTTCTGTGGTAATTGTTCCATCTAATGGAGCAACATGTGCTCTTCGTAGCAAGTGCCAAACTCTTAAAAGGCAACCAGTTTTGGAGGGGTGCTCTCTGGACTCTAGTAAGAGTTGAGATGGTTTAAAATTTGTTCCATTACAAAAACAAAAAAAAACAAAACAAAAAAACTCTAGTGAAAATATGACAATCTAAAGAAGATATACAAACCGTCCTATTTCTATTTGAAGTTCAAGTTCAATGTTATGAATTACCACAATTTGTCAGCTCCCAAAGCTACAGATAGAGTATAATTGGCAAGCAGATAACATGGTACTGCAACCCAAAGCTACAGAGTACAACTGGCAAGAAAATAATATGGTACAATAATCAGCAATGAACGGATGGTAAGTCAGTAGCAGAATTTGGTCATACTTTATCAACAATGACACAAACTTCAGTGAATAAATGTTCTGGGATGGAGTACATGTTCAACACAGCCTGAAGAACCTGAAAAAAAGCAAATGACAGCCAGCCAGAAATCAGAGAAAACACATGCACTAACATGTATCAAGACGTTATAATGTATTCAGGTGTCAGCAGCTACGTCATTTTTAGGTAATCCAATTCCCAGAGTTCTTATCTCCTTATGAAGGTAACGAGGAAGACAAAGGACATCTGCTACCATGAAGCTGTGTGATTATGTATCATACCAATTTGGTCATAGTAGTTTAAGAGTCCGTGGTTAATACACACCAACAAAGCTTAACAATTTACTTTTGGAAGACATGGTGAAGACAAAAGCACCAAAAACATGAAGGGGAAATGTTAAGGAAAATGTGAACTGAAGATGGATAATTGAGCATGAAAGGTTACCTTCCGACTGGACACCCTGATCCCCACATCTGAAGATGTAATTCCAAGACGTTGAAATAAGAGAACAATAGCATGAAGAAGCTCAGCCTCAGCCTGACTCGAACAATGAGATGGCAATGCCGCATCAGTTCAAAGGTATACGAGCAGTTGAGCACAGCAGCATCCGGAATCATCAATAAAGGAAAAGGGTGGTACCCGAACTTTAGGCACACCAAATATATCCATATTCCATTGGTAATGTTCCCGCCTTCTTCCTCTGGTCATGCGCTCATATCGCCAGCACTGTCCTATAGTAAACCATTTCAGTGGAAGGGAGACTGATTTTCTAGACAGAGAAGAGTAGATGAAAATCACATTCTGACAGAAAGAAGAGGCATGGATAGATTCTAGATACGTTCCAGTGATGAGAAATAGATTAGCAAAGGCATGCATACCCTTGCTTTATGACTAGGCGCGCGAGGGAAGGGGTGATTTCGGGCCTGAGAACAACACGGCGACCCCCTTTATCCTCAAAGTTGTAGAGCTGCGGTGCAGAATCAAAAGCAAAGTTACAAATGACTCCAATTCAGAAACCAGAATGGGCTTATCCGCTGAATAATTATGAAGATGGGAAGACAAAAGAGTGGGGGAGGTAGACCTGCTGCGTAATCTCTTCCCCTGCCTTCCGGATGAAGAGAGCCTCCGACTCGAGGACGGGGAAATCCACCTCCTCGAAGGCCATGAGGCGGGAGACCTCCCTGAATTGGTCGAACAGCCAGGTGCGGAGCCGCATTTCCTCCGGCGGAAAGTCCCTAGTTCCGCGCGGAGGGTTGACATCGACGACGCCATCAGCGTCACCGTGCGTCGAGGCGGCGTCGCCGTGGGTCAGTGTCGAGGAGGATGCGGCGGAGGAGAAGAGACGACAGCGGCTGTGGATGTGGCGGCGCGAGAAGGAGCCTGCAGGGCAGGTGGGGCTGAGGGGCAAGCGCGGGCGGAGGAGGAGGAGGTGGCGAAGCGACGGCGGCGACGACAACGCCGCCATCGATTCGACTCCACTGGCAGATTGGGAGCAAATCTAATCAGCGCGGCAGGCGTGTGGCTCGGGTTTGCGGCACGGCGGGCGGGTGGCTCGGCAGGCCGGCGGCTCGGGCCGGTGGCTCGGTCAGGTGGCGCCCCAGACGCAAGCAGCGGAGCGGAGCTGCTGTGGATAATCTCCTTCTCCTACTCTCTCCTGTAACTAAAGAACAAAATATGGACACCGTCCTTATTAAAGTGGTAAGACGAGGTGCGGTGCCCGACCCCCTTTCAGACGCCTAGGCGTTTAAGGCATGAAACGAGGCGACGCCTTACTAACGTCTTAATATATAATACCACTAAAAATCAGAAGCAAATTATACCATATAATATCATAATAAATAGTGTTGTTGCAGTAACAGAACACAACAAAAAATAGCAAACTAGCAAATTTAAAATCTCTCATCTCTCAATAGGAGCAGATTAGACTCTAGTGACATAACATAACTTAATTACTAGTGTTGCTAGTTCATAGCAGCCACAAATAGCAAGCAACCAACGGAGCAGAGTAGAAGGAGCAGAGCAGAGGAAGAAGATGCAGAACAGAGTCCACGCAGCAGAGTAGAGGAAGGAGATGCAGAGCAGAGGAAGGAGGGAGAAAAGGATGCACCGAAGGCAAGGGGCAGATCAAGTGGGGATTGGAGACGACTTCTTGAAAACTCTAGTTTGGTTTTGGTGAATTGATGAAACCCTAATTGCTAACCTAGTTTATCGAGTGATCATGAGATAGGTAGCACACTTTAAGAAGAGAAGCTAATGAAGATCATAGCATGACAATGGTGATGACATGGTGATGATCAAGGGCTTAAACTTAAAAAGAAGAAAGAGAAAAACAAAAGGCTCAAGGCAAAGGTATAACTTGTAGGAGCTATTTTATTTTGGTGATCAAGACACTTAGAGAGTTATCATATTTAGGGTTGATAGTCGTACTATTAAGAGGGGTAAAACTCGTATCGGAATGCGGTTATTAAAGTGCCACTAGATGCTCTAATTCATTGCATATGCATTTATAATTTAGTGGAGTGCTAACACCCTTAAAAATATTTGTGAAAATATGCTAACACATGTGCACAAGGTGATACACTTGGTGGTTAGCATATTTGAGCAAGGGTGGAGAAGTTAGAAGTAAAAACAAGTTAGTGTCGCTGGTTATACAGTGACCGGACGCTGGACCTCTGAGGGACCGGCGCGTCCGGTCATGTGTAACAGTGAGATGCTAGCGTCGGTCTATTGGCCGGACGCTGGGTCGCTCGGCGACCGAACGCTGAAGGGCTGCGTCCGGTCAAGTGGTCGGTCTGCACAATGCTTAGAGTTATGCACCGGACGCTGGGCTGTGTCCGGTCAAGAATGACCGGATGCGTCTAGTCGATAAAAATTGGTTTTAGACCCTTACTGGAAACGACCGGACGTTGAGAGTACAGCGTCCGGTCAACTGATCGGAGCATCCGATCGGTTAAGGTAGATGACCGTTGGAGCCAGACACGTGGCTGACTACGAGCAACCGGACGCTGGGGGCTCAGCGTCTGGTCAACTGACTGGAGCGTCCGGTCAGTCCGCGTTATGCCCAGTGAAGGGGTATAACAGCTATATTTCGTGGGGGCTTCTATTTAAGCTCCATAGTCGGCCATAGCTCACATCTTTGGCCATTTTCATTGATATAGCAACCTTGTGAGCTTAGCCAAAGTCCTCCCACTCATTTCCATCATAGATTAAACATCTTTGTGAGATTGGGAGAGAATCCAAGTGCATTACTTGAGTGTTTGCATCTAGAGGCACTTGGTGTTCGTGTTTCGCTGCGGGATTCGCTTGTTACTCTTGGTGGTTGCCGCCACCTAGATGGCTTGGAGCAGCGAGGATCGTTGAGCGGAGGGTGGTGATTGTCTCTGGCTCCGATCGTGATGATTATGAGGGGTTCTTGACCTTTCCCCGATGAAGAGCTAAAAGGTACTCTAGTGGATTGCTCGTGGCTTGTGTGATCCTCATCTTGTGTTGGTTGTGCGGCACCCTATTGAGGGTTTGGCGTGTGATGCCAATTAGCGCGTGAACCTCTAAGTGAGTGAATCGCCACAACGAGGACTAGCTTGTCGGCAAGCAAGTGAACCTTGGTAAAAATCATTGTGTTCATCCTTTGATTCCGAGGTGATTGGTCTTCATTGTTATTCATCCTTGTGATTGATTGGTTCACTCCTCGACACGGTGGTATAACTATCTTGACCACTCTCTTTACTTTACCGTAAACTAGTTGACAAGCTCTTTAGTGTAGCTAGTTGTGAGTGCTTACTTGCTTGGTTGGTGTGGCTCTTTAGTTAGTCTTTGAGAACACACTAACATAGGGTAGTGTCATAGCTATTGTGTGAATAGACACTATCTAAATTAGAATTGTGATAGGTTGCTTACATTTTGAGTAGGCTAACGTAATACTTGCTTTGCCTCATAATTGTCTAACCATTTTGTTAAGTATTGTTATTGAAATTTTATTAGGCTATTCACCCCCCTCTAGCCATTAGGACATTTCACATCTTCTCTTCCCCTCTCTCTTTTGTTTCCCTCTCGCTCTCCGGACGGCAGACGGAGCAGTCGCGATGGGGTGGGAATCGCGGACGGGGCGTGAGTCACGGACGAGACGGAGTCATGTGGACGAGCTGAGTCGTGCGGATGGGGTGGAGTCACGCGGGGCAGCCGCCTGCGGCGGCGCCGACACCAAATTTTCAGGTGCTCCGCCGCTCTCTTCTCTCTTTCTCTCTCCTTCCTTTCCCTCTCACTCTCTTGGACGGAGCAGAGTCACGCGAACGGGCGACCTCAGGCGGCTAGGACAGACTTGCGCGGGGCAGTCGCCTGCGCCGCCACCGCCGTCGGATTTGAGGTGCGTCGCCGCCCTCTCCTCTCTTCTTCTCTCCTTCATTTCCCTCTCCCTCTCTCACTCTCTCAGACACAATGGGGATTGGGAGCCTTTGGCGGGAGGTGTAGGCGCGGCGCTGCTGCTTTCCCCACGCGAGGGCATCGCACCGCTCTTTTTCCGCCCGCTAGAGCGCGTGGCACCGCTCTTTCCCCACGCCTTTTAGTCCCACGACGTCTACCTCAGCGAGAAGGACGACTAGGCGACGACTTCGACTGTGAGGCGACGCCATACGATAGGAGGATGCGGCGACAACGACGCCGTGTTTGAAAACCCGCTCGGACGACTAGTCGTCGCCTAGGAGACGCCTTAAAAACTATGGTGGACACCGTTTTGGTGCGACAATTGTCTTGGTTCGTCCGTCTGTCACCCCATGCGATCGATCCCACCTCCCACGCTGTCCAACGGGCGAGTGAGAAAAGGAAATGCGTGATAGAAAAAGAAACTGTCATCCCTACGATCCCCGCCTACTTTGAAGGAAACAAATCGATCATCTGAGGCCACATGCATGAAAGGAAACAATAATCATGCATGAAACAATAATCTTGCATGGAAGAAAACAATAATCATGCATAGGAGGAAACATCAGTGGTGCTAAATAAAATATGTGCAAGTTATACATGGTGAGACTGATAAACCTTCTGCAATTTCCAAAATAAATATTCCCACCATTAGTATATAGGTCCATTCCCCTATATTTCTTCGTGCTTCCATTAGCATATAATATGAAAGTATTGTTGTGTTCATCACCACTTTCAGTTGACTACTCTCATTAGCATATACTTCCTTTACTCTAAAATATAAGTTGTTATGGGATGCGTGCAGGTCAAACTTTCTCAACTTTGACTAAGTTTGTAAAAAATACGTACAATATTTATATCTACAAATAAGTTTATTATGAAAATATATTCTATATTCTATATAATGATACTAATTATGTATTATAAATATTAATATTCTTTTGTATATAATTGGTCGAAGTTAATAAAAAGTTAACTTCTCGGGAAGCGAGAATAAATTCTATTTTGGGACAGAGGGAGTATATAAAAGCAGTGTTGAAAATATTTTAACAATCAAGTTCGTCTCTGTCTGATTGGTAAGCTTAGACATCATAATGGCATAAAAAATTTCGACTCTCATGGACATCATCATGGATCAGTGCAAAGCATTCCAATCCTACAGCATACATAAATGTCAACCTTAAAGTTATGATATTTTCAAAGGGTAGACAATAAAGACCATCTTAAACGTTCTGGTATTACGGTATATACGTGCAGACACGTAGGCATGGTGGTGCAAGTGAGCAGCCAGCAGGAGTCGAAAGTCAGAAGTGTTTGGATCCCATGACTAAACTTTAGTCCCTGTTACATTGAATTTTTAGATAGGACTAAACATGAGCTAATTATAAAACTAATTACATAAGTTGTGGCTAATTCGTTTGCCAGCGTCGTGTATATGATGGTATGGAGATGTGGTGGAACTTATTCATGGATTTGTTGGCGCATGAAAGAAATGGATATCGAAAATCTCTTCCTGCCGGTATAAAAAATGTTCTTAGCCGCATCACGGAAAGATCTACACAGTAAAGTTTGTGAGCCGCGACGCCACGCTCTCTGTGACTGTGTAAATTTCACGAACTTAGCTTTTTGGATTAAATGTCAATTTAACGTCGATCATATACTTTTACAGTATTGTTATCTTATCGTGCGATCCGTGTATTTTTAGTATAAAAGTTTAGCTATCCTGTAGCAACGCACGGGCACGAACCTATTTGCATATATACTCGACCCTGTGTGTACATGATTATATGGAGATGCAGCGGAACTTATTCATGGATTTATTGACGCATGAAAGAAATGGATATCGTAGAATTCTTTTTGCCGATATAAAATATTATCTTAGCCGTATCATGAAAAAGTCTATACAGTAGAGCTTGTGAGCCTGCGACGTCGCGCTCTCCGTGACTGTGTTAATTTCACGAACTTTGCTTTTTGAATTAAATATCACTTTAACGTCGGTATTTAATTTAACAGTATTGTTATCTTATCGTGCGATCCATATGCTTTTAGTACAGAAGATTTAGTTGTCCTGTAGCAACGCACGGATACGCTACCTAGTAAACATAATAAGTTAGACGAATCAAACTTTTTTATGTTGTCCTATATATGTTAAATTCTTAGATTTATAGAACGAAATTATTATCATTAAATAGAATATAAATATATTTTTATAATTTATTTATTTGGTGCCATAAATATTGTTGTATTTTTTATATATTTAGTCAAGTCAATCAACTTAGAAATTAACTTATTCAGAAATGGGAGCAGTACATAGAAAAATATAATATTAATATTTGTATCTCCAAGTAAGTTTATTACTAAAATAAACTATAGAATAATGCTTATTACATATTATTAATATTACAAGTACTTTTGTGTATCATTTTTTCAAATCTACAAAGTTTTACTTCACAATAAATCAAATATGTATTTATTTTAAAACGGAGGGAATAATACTTTAATAATTAATATAAGTAGTTTCCCCTCTACTCTTTTGCGTTAGTTTGCTACAGGCCACTCGCCATAGACATAGAGACAGGATGTAGCTCAAATCGCATGTTATTTTGTTGGGTCCATTCATCAACGACTTGAACTTTGACACAATTTCATACTTACCTGTGTTCCAAACATGCACTCAAGAATTAAAATATTTTACTACATATATTTTTGTATGATGTAAATACTCCCTCCCTCTCAAGACAGTAGGCGTAACTGTTTTTCTTGGGTGTCCTATGATACAGGACGCTTCCTCGGCTTGCATGCAGAATTTGCTGCTGCTGGTTGTTGTACTTCTAGTACTACTTCGGTCCTGTTAGTGCACGTCAGTTAGTCTAGCTAAACTTATTCTAGAAAATAACTAGCTAAACTTAGAAAGAAAACTCCATGTAGTCTAATTCTATATTCAATCATTTTTTACCACGTTGACATCACGGCCATCGCTCACAAGGGGAACAAGGAGAAGTGATCTTGGATACACTTTTTTTTCAGAATGATTTTTTGTGTGGTCTCGAGATATATTTAGCTTATAGAAATGTATCACGTTTTTCCTTCGTTGTAACGTATGAAAATATTTGCTAATCATTTTTTAAAAATGCATAGTGGTAGGCAACCTTTATACGGTTTTAAAATAAAAAATAAGAATAAAAAATGTTTTCAATTCCTCACCCTTAAGGCTTACACTTGAACGAGAGAAATCACCAACTGATTGTCAAATTAACCCACGAATCTGCGAGCACACGTCCCCTACAAAATCCCACACTGTAAACCCCTTGTATCCAAGGAATCAACACAACCACTTCCCTCACTCCTTTTAAGCTTCCTTTGGCTACTGACGGGTGCAATCCATGTGAGAAATAAATCAAAGGGGTTGAGGCTTTTACTTATGTGTCATTATAAAAGTTAATAATTACTTATAAGCCCATTAAAAAAGTCGAGTTCTCACATGTGTCATTGCTCTGAACTCTTTTGCCCTTCCCGCCACTTCTGTCAGATTTGGCTCTAACGGTATCAAACTCCGGTATGAAAGTCGAAAATACCCTGAGATTGAAATATGCAATTAATTTTTTTAGCATCTTAATGATCTCAAATGAAAAAACTCAAAATTAGAAAGTTGTAGATCTCGTCGAGATCTACAATATTTTTATAAAAATTATTTTCATTTGATTCCATACAAAAAAATATGATTTTTCTAAGACATTAATAATATCAAATCATTTTTTTACAGAATTAAATAAAGATAAATTTTATACAAAAATTGTAGATATTGTCGAAATCTACAACTTTCTAGTTTTTGAGTTTTTTTTTATTTGAGGTCATTAAGATGCCTAAAAAAATTAATTGCATATTCAGACCTGATGGTATTTTGGACTTTTCACAACCGCGGTTTAACACCGTTAGAGCCAAATCTGACGGAAGTGACGTGGAGGACAAAAGAGTTCACAACAGTGGCACATGTAAGAACTCAACTTTTCTAATGGCTTATAGATAATTGCCAACTTTTATAATAACACACAAGTAAAAGCCTCGGGTTTTGGTTGATCCCCAACTCCCATCCGACCCTCTCCTTGATCAGTTCACGTGTAGGTTTAATTTCTCCCTCCCGCTAGAAACATAAGCATGGATGAATAACTCGTTTCGTTAGTAGTGGATCATTAGGGCAATCCCAAGAGGTTCTTTATATTCTTGCTTGTTGATGGGAAATTAGGAATAGGGATTTTAATAACAAATTATTAGTTCGCTAGTTGATTAAACCTAGCTAATTGGGGTAAAAGAATGCTAATGACTTCCGAAATATCACTTATATATGTTTTGTTCCTCTCCCTTCTCATCGACATGGTTTTTTATATTTATGTTAAGTGCGAAATACACGAGATAAACACATGGATTTTAAAGTTCGTCAGCATCACGTGCAAATCTATATCTAAAATCTATACCTATTTCTATATCCATCTTATAATTTTAAACTCCACTAGGAGTTATATCTCGAGATGCAAGCTGATCACGTCAGGAGCCCTCTATCATTTTCAATTATAGCTCACTAGCATGTAGAATTATAATACGCAAGAACGAGACACATCACCCATAAATGCATTTAGTTGTCTGTATTAACGTGTCACACCATCCACTAATATTGTAACACCCTAAATTTTATAACACTTTTAAATAGGGGAAATTGATGTGTTAAGCATTTTATGGGCATCTGAATTTAGGAAATAATAATTTTATTAGGAATAAAATCAAATATAGGTCAACAACTATGAATGTGCATTCATGCCGCTGCATGTTATTTTGAATTGCTTGGTTTGAAGTCGGATTTCGAATTGAGTTGAAATAGCATTTTGAGCTTGCTTTGAAGAAAAATTCGAAAAAGAAAAGAAATGACTTTCTCCTCCTCCTTCTTTTCGGCCCGAAGGCCTGTTTCGGCCACGACCCATCTCTTTCCCGCGCCGGCCGCGCTCTTCACCGCTTGGGCCAGGGCGCCACTGCGGGCCGTTTTCCCCTGGCTTGGCCCAGCCAAGCTGAAGGCCCCGCGCCGCAGCCGAAGCCCAGCAACCCCGGCCCAGTCACGCGCCCAGCCGCAAGCCGCACTCGCGCAGGCGTCGTTCCCCACCGCTGACCAGTCGGGCCCGCCGGTCAGGCTCGTCTTCCTTGCGTCGTAGCTGTGCCGGACTTCCTCTCCGCCGAAGCCGTCGTGTCCGACCCGGCCACGCCTCGGTGCCGTGAATCCCAAGCCATCCCGCGCCCCTTAAATAGCGGCCGCACCCCTCCTCTCTCCCCTATCTCATCCGGCGTTCGTTTTTCTTCGCCAAGCAGCCGTAGCCGCTTCTCGCTCGAGCGCCGCCGCCGATCTCCGCTGCCAGCTCGCGCTGGGCCGCCTCAACTGCCTCTCGGTCCTCCGTTTCGGGTCCGGTGAGTTCGCCGTTCCTTCCTCTCTCCCTCTGTCTTTTTCTTTCGACATGTAGCGCGCTGCGAGCCGTGTACCGTGAGCTCCGGCATGCCGGCCATGGCGCTGCCATGGTCAAGCCGCCGGCGTACTGTGCCGGCTGGGTTTTTTTTTTTATTTTATTTCGGCTGGATCGATTCTCATCCGTCGGTTTCTAATCCGACGGCTCATAAAAGAAGATACCCCTTCGCTGCCTATTTTTCAAATACGCCCTTATAACTATTCCAGATTCAACCCGCGGTCCTTTGCGCGTTTCACAGGTTACGTTTCTTTCTTTCGAAAGCGTATTTTGGTTCGGTTTTAGTGAAATACGTTTTCAGTTATTCACAGTTTTGCCATTCAACTTGTTTTAGCCGTAAAATCTTCGTTTTAACTCCGATTAGATCCGTTCAAGTTGCGTTGGGTTTGTAAATAAGTAATCTACATGTTTATGCTACTGTAAAGTAGGTTTCCAACTTTTATAATTCGAGCTTATATCTAATCTATTATTTGTCCATAGGAAATCTTGTTTAAACCATAACTTTTCCGTTTTAGATCCGATTTTTGTGATCTTCGCGTCTGCGTGTTCATAGCGAGACGTAGATTCGTTTTCCAAACTTTTCATCTTGATTCTTTGCTATTGGTGTACTGTTCTAATCTGTAGCCTTGTTTGCTTTGCATGATTGCTCCTGGATGCTTGTATGTTGCTGTGGTTATCGAGTATAGACGGTGAGCAGTTCTCGGAGGATCAAGGGTACGACTTTGACGAGCAGGACCAGCAGGTGTACATTGCTCAAGGCAAGTATAGCATAGGATTATCCTTGTTTCCTATTCATTTTAAATCATTAAAATCATGTTGCATGTGTCGTCTTGATAGGAATTTCCTAGAATTGGACTATTGTCTTGTCACCTATGTGTTATGCATATGGGTAGCTTTGCTAGAGCTCAGTTAAACCATAATTTTGTAACTTGACTAATGGTATATGCAATAAACATAAAATATGACTTTTTAGCAACATGGAAACAGGGGGCTGGAGTGTTTAGCTACTTTCTAAATGCTTCATATTCCTCTCCCTAAGGACTTACCTGTAAGTGATCATCCGGGACTTACAGTACAGCTGTGAGAGCTACATGGCTCTGGCTTTGGCTCAGTATGAGGACCTTTTCTAGCTTGTTAGTGGTTACCTTTATGGCGCAAGAGGGGTGTGTTCCGGGTTGGATGTAGTGCGGCCTCTGTCCGTCAGTGTATAGGCTGCGCGTCATTGTGCCTGTAGGAAGAGGAGCTCTACATTCGTAGGCCACAGAAACCTAGCGGCCCTAACTTGTTAGACGAATCTTTGAAAGGCTTCATAGTGACCCCTGCCTGCTCACCTTAAAAGTTTTTTTGGGAGTTATAAATCCGGGCATATGGGAATCATGACTCACAGTGAAAGTGTACAACCTCTGTAGAGTGTAAAACTGGTATATCAGCCGTGCTCACGGTCACGAGCGGCCTTAGAACATTTATGGAATAGATGATCACTAAGTAATATCTGTTTATGCTATTCATTACTCATGTTTATATTTGATCATTTGTTCTACTTTGGGGACTGAAACACCTTGATGCTACTCATAAGCTAAAATTGTGACAACTAAAAGCTGACCGCTGTTAAGCCTGTGTCTAGCCTTTTGAGCCTCATGAACCCCGTGTTACGCTTGTTGAGTACGACATGTACTTACGCTTGTTTATTTTCACTATTTGGATAAAAATCTCGGATGGGTAACAGATGACCCTGAGAATGATGATTTCCCTGAGGACTACTAGACTTGTGGTCAACCAGTCGACGTCCCTGTGAATTGGAGCTTCCGCGATAGATCCTTTTATTATTTGTGCTATACTTATGTAATAACTCTGTCTTATTCGTGTTGTAATAAACATTGGGGATGATGCTATTCATAATTTGTCGGCTTATGTGTGTGACTAATTTCTGGGCGCACATAAGATTATGCACTCCATTTTATCCTTAAAATTGGGTGTGACAAATACCATTTTATGATAGATTATCTATTCATGTAAGTAATCATATGTAATCTGATTTCATTTCAAATTATCTACAATTCCCAAGGGATAGCTTTTCTATCTTTTTATATATAAAAAAACTCCCCACCGCACGGGCAAAGATCCAGTAGCGAATCTACATCTCTTATAAAAATAAATCCCACTAGCAATTTATTTTGCCATGCAAAGTATCCACATCAACATCCACTAAAATATCCCATTAGCATATTCAACCATCTCGCTATGTAAAGTGTCCGCATCAGCATCCACTGACACAGTCAACTAACACATGCCATTATGTTTTTATTCAAACTATTCATATTAGTAAACCACATCATTTATTAACATATACTTAGTTGTCCACGTCAGAATACTAAAAATCATCCACTAACATGTATTATGATATTTATTCGATTATATTAATAAATATAAGTAATATAATTTCATCGACAATTCCTACATTAACACGCGGGTTCTTCTAATTTTTTTAAAGCAACAACCTGCACGTCAAAAAGAAAAAGAAACAACCGTGGATCACACGGCGGACAAGACTCCTGTACATAGTACTTTTCAAAGTCACTATGGGCCCATCCCCGCTTATAAGGACTGTGTTCTTTTCCACGAAAGAAAAAACTAAAGACTAAATTTTAATTTTAATTAGTCTCTTTAAACTAAATATTAGGGACTAAACACAGAGACTATAAACTAAAATAGAGTAGTCATTCAAGGCTGCTAATTGTGAGTAATGGATCCTTTACGGTCCATACACTCTTTCTTCTCTCTCGCAGTCTCTTTTCTCCGTTTCAGTCTCTTTTAATCCCGAAAACAAACACCATTTTAGTCCCGACGCCCTCTCTCTCTCCCGATATAATAAAGTAAATAAAAAAAATCCCAGTCTCTCTCCGTGCCGTCCGCCGTTCGGCCTATGGCCTTGGGCGGCCCCAAGAAGAAATAGCTCCGGAAATCCCCATCACCTCCAGTCCTCCACTTCCTCCTCCACTCCCCCGCCCCGGCCCACTGATCGCGGCGGTGAGGTGAGATCTGATTGCGTTCCCCTCCCCTTCCCTCTTCCCCCTCCGGGTGTTGTGCGGACGGTTTGATCGGTCAGTTTCGTTTTTTATTGGGGGTTCTTGATTCCGCCCGGGGTTTAGGGTTCTTGGTGACCAGCTGTTCGATCTGATGTCTCAGGGGTTGGGTGTCGGAGGACGCGGTGTGTGGATTTGGGGGGTTATGTAGGGTTTGGGATTGAGGATTCTAGACGTTCGTGTGGGTTGGTGTGATTATGCTGCCGTTCTAGTCTTTCCAATGCATGGGTTTGTGATCATTAAAGATCGAATACTTTCTTAGCTGTACCTGTAAGAACGTGATGTGATCGATGCATGGGTTTGTGATCGTTAAAGATTGAATACTTTCTTAGCTGTACCTGTAAGAACGGGATGTAATAACAAGCAATTGAATACTTTCTTTGCTGTACCTGTAAGAACGGGATGTAATCGATGCATGGGTTTGTGATCGTTAAAGATTGAATACTTTCTTAGCTGTACCTGTAAGAACGGGATGTAATAACAAGTACGAGTATATATTTGATCTGTAGTGACGCTTCTAGTTGGTCACCCCGTGACCATTCCACTGGGTTGGAGTGATTTGTCCATAGGTGTCAGTAAGGATCGAGCCAAAAAAAAAAACTTGAGAACCAGCAGCTTACCACCATCATTACAGGTAATGTTCCTGAAATCGGCCGCGTAGGTGTCTGCCAAATTGCTGCCTTGACTGTCTAGGTGGCCACCTAGCTTGCCTGATCTCAGCGATCCGGTGCTAACCACCAGCCAACACCCAGTTGCCTACCTATTCCCTTGTGCTTGTTACAAAACTCTTTACAGGGAATTATCATGTTTATCAATTTGTTCATTCTTCATATTATTCACTCCTTAAGTCCTTATCCAAATGATGATTGAAGTGGTACCTATCTCCTGTAACCTTTTGTGTTTCAATTCATGCTCCTTCTGTAATTTTCATCGTGTACAGTTTAGAATGTAATAAACTATAAAAGGATAGACTGGTAATTCAGACTGATTGCAGGTTTTATGTACTTACACATTACATATATGTAGGAAATAAATCGGGCGCAAATCTGATACATGTTTCACTGTTTTGGAAAAATAAACTGACTTCATGCTATGCCAGTGACAGTTAATGTTGCTAATAGAGGAGAAAAGCCTTTATGGGTGAATAATTTTAAATTGGTTACAGAAGTGACCATGGATTTTTGCTGAGCTAGCAATATTTATACTGAAAAGACCTCCTTGCTTAAAATTATTTGAGTGATGAAGCACTGAATATTTGTACTTTTTTTCATTATGATAACTGATGTTGTCACTTGTCTTATGCAACAGAACATGCTCTTTCTACGTCTTGCTGAAGTTTTAAGTTATATTGGCATTCCTGTTGTCAAGTCTGAACTAAAACCTCAGCGAACTGGTTAGTAGTGGCATGTCTGCAAAGGTTCCAAGGTACTGTTATCACATACTTATGAGGCCACTGTCAATGAGTACACAAACTTGGTTAAATTACTTATGTTTTTTCCTGTCATGAGATGTAATTCTTGTGCATTCATATTTTGTTTTTCCAGTCTTCAGTCTACTGTTTGATTGAAACAAATGAATGATTTAAATGGGCTACCTTGCGCATGCTTTTATTGTTAGTCGAAGAACATGTTTTGGTTCAGAAGCTTGCATATGCATTATGCATGCGGCTGACACGTCCATATCCACGAGGTTATATTATCTGAAGATTCATATATGGATAAATGATAGTCCAAGCTTTGGTGACTTGGATTGTGAATTTTGTTTTTTCCAATTTGACTTTAAGATCAGCACTGCTTTTGGTCGAAGTAAAAAATCATGCTTTTTTCATTCTATTTCTTCAATTGCAACTCAGATATAAAAGAGAGTAGCATGTCAAAAGATTTCCAGTTTTCCACAGTATTTCTATATGTTCGCTGATCTGTAGTTGTACCTATCTGAAATATGTTCTGTGTGAATTCAACTCGTTTGAGTGCATTGGATACTGAATAGTGATTACATTAATAATATTTTAAGACCATTTCGCAAACTTGTTACTAGAAGATGATGTTTTGATTATATTGTAGTGCTGATGATCATGTTGCCTACTCATAGTCTGATGGAAGATTAATCTTTCAGGTGCTTAGAAGTTACTTCCAGTGGCATGGCGGATTGGGCCTCTATTCAAACTGATATTCTTGGTATACTAATAAGTAATAATAAAGAAGCTTCCAATCCCTGATTACATTAGATTTCGTGCTGTGTGCACATCTTGGAACAATGTCTGCAAGGATGTGTCATACCGTCCAAGGGTGGACCCATGGCTGATGCTCCCCCAAGATCAGAATTCTCGTGGTGCTCAGTTCTTTTGCATTCCTGAAAGAAAGAATCAAAGTATCCGTCTCCCTAACACTGCCTCACTGTTTGAATCTGTCTGGGCTCCGGTTGGTTCTTCCAATGGATGGCTTATCTACTTCAGTCAAACTTATGGAACCATGCAGCTGGTTTGGCCTTCTCTAAGGCCAAGCTGCTTGAAATGAATGAGAGGAACTTAAAATAACACGACAAGGATCTAGCAACTGGTCGTCTGTTGAATCAAAATTCATTTTGGATGATATCATCAAGCATAGAGGTCGGCTGTACACGTGTGATATGTATGGTACAGTTGAGATGTGGGCGGAGCCGCCCCATGCATGGCCAGATGAGGAAGTCATGCATTGGTGGAGGTTTTGCTGTCTTATAGAGACCCCCAGCTGAGGATCTGATTAGGGTTAAGTGCCTGTGTCAGAATAAGTTTGCTGTTTGGATATTGGACAAGGGGACCTTATCATGGGTTGGAACCGAGAACGTTGGGGATATTGCACTGTTCGTGAGCCACAACTCATTCTGTTTCCCTGCCAGTGACCACCCCAACCAGAAAGCAAACTGCATCTACTCCATCGACATGTACAACAACCTGTGTGCATTCAACCTTGAGCATGGGACCAAGGAACTTATCCAAACTCTTACGATCGGCCAAGGCCAAGGGCGCAATGACTACTACCGTCAGCCTCAGCGAGACCAGGTCTTATGGTTTATCCCTTCACTAAAATAAATACTAAATAAATAGGTAATGGTGAAAGTTGCGTGTTCGTTTACCCCCAGATGGAGCCCATCTAGTATTGTAGGCTCCTATTGATGGCCATTTATCCCAAGATGGAGGCCATATAGTATTCCGTATTTCCAAAGTATTGGATGTCGCACATGCAACCGCAGGTTTATGTATATGAACTTCTGAAGTATCGAACATCTTTGTAATTGTGGCTAAATCAACTGTTTGAACTATTTGCAGTGGGGTGCATGTGAATTTGAAACTTTCGTTTCAGGCTGTTTTAGGCTGTAAGCTATTCCAAATGTTTGTGACTTTCCTATTTGAGGACCGAAAAATCTAGAAAGCTACTTACTCTATTCCAAATTATAAGTTGTTTTTTCTTTTTTTAGATGCAATAGTTTTTGCATCTAGAAAAGTCAAAACAACTGCAACTGCGAACGGAGGGAGTAGCTAGTTTCAAATAGTCGAAGCCAGAAGGCTTGCTTCTGCTTCTTCCCTGGTTAGTGAGCAGCTGCCTAGCCTATTGAAGCAGTAACATTACACTAAGCTATGCTTGCTGCTTGTACTTTACATAAGCTTTGGTCCTTGCATACGTGCATCCCATGACCCAACACTACTCAGCAGCAATTGTTGTTCCATCCTTTGCAATGCTACGACTGAAACACCATGTTGCAGGGTGCTCGATTGTTATTCCATCCTTCGCAATGCTACAACTGAAACGCCATATTCGTGGTACTTGCATTGCATTGCAGGGTGCTCAAGCCCAGGTCAGGTGTTTGGTCCCTTTTTATTCGTACATATGAAAAGTCAGAAACGCGGTTTCAGCTTTCAGGTAAGTTGGGTTTTAAATTTATGCTCACATGCCCACCTTCACATACCACAGGTTTGTGCCGTGTGCAGCGTGATATCATCCAACGCGCTTGAGCAGTTGGCTAGTAAAAATAACTCTGGCACAGTCACGCTGCTTCTCTGCTCTTTCTGTGAAAATGTCTCTGCTCCCGCAGGCGGCTACTTGTATAAAATTCAGCTTCTGCTTGAGGGAACGAGGGGAGCTCGATCGTGTCAAGTCAATGCAACAGAGTCTACTGTAGAGTTCTGCAAGAAAGAGCCGAGACGCCCACAGCAGCGGCCGGAGCTCCTGCCACCGCCCGGCCACCAGCGTCCACGACAGCGCTGCCGTTGCTCATGGATTCCGCGACCTCCGCAGCCGCGCAGCCGCCGCAGGGCCTGCATCGTGCTTGGCACGTCCGGGCACGGAGCGGCTGCAGCTGCGCGCTCAACCTCGTGCTGTTCCTGGCGGTCAGCGCGAGCTTCGCGGGCGCGGCGTACCGCGCGCGCCACCGCCCGCGCGACCTCGCGTTCGTCGGCACCGCCTACTACCTCCTCGCGTTGCTCGTGTGCTGCGTCGCCAAGCTTGAGCTCCTGCGGGACGACCCGGCGGCCGGGGACGCCCAGCGCCGGCGGGCCAGGCTCGCCACGTGGGCCGTCTCCGTGGCGCTGAGCGTCACGTTCGCTTCGCGCGTCGCCGATGCCATGCCGATGCTGCCGCTGAAACTGGCAGTGTGGGGCATCACCGCCGTGTTCCTCGCCCTGGGGCTCTACTTGCTTCTCTGCTGCCAGGACGCGGACCGCCGCGGTGCGGAGCCCCGGCGTGACCAGGAGGACCCGGGCAGCCAGCCGGCGAAGGCCTCGCGCGAGCTGTCCCCGGAGGAGATGGCCTGAGATTTTCAAATTTGAACCCAATTTCGGAGTACGACTGTTGCAGGAAAGGATAGAGCAATTTCTTTACATTACCATAATCACAATTCATACATGATTATAGTACACGAGTCCAAACTTTGGGAGTTGGCACTTAAGATTACAGTTTGAAGTTATCGAACAGAGCTTTGCTCGCAAGGTCTCGTGAGAAGGCCCCATAAAAGTCGCGTGACTGCCTAGGCTATATATATATATATATATATATATATATATATATATATATATATATATATATATATATATATATATATATATATATATATATATATATATATATATATATATATATAACTACTATCCTATAGCTGGCTGCAGAATAACTTATTCTGTAGCCACTTTGAGTTACGATAATTACTATGTTAATTTACGAGATTTACAGTAACTCCTTACTAAGTGGTTTACTATAACGTTATGGTAAATATTCCCATGTGTTATAGTAACCCAACTATCGTAAATATGTATTGACATTATGATAAATTAGTATATAAAATTATGGTAAATAGAGGTGGCTACAGAATAACTTATTTTTGTAGCCGGCTGCTGAATAGCCTCTCCCTATATATATATATATATATATATATATATATATATATATATATATATATATATATATATATATATATATATATATATATATATATATATATATATATATATAGAACTACTGTCCTGTAGCCGGCTACAGAATAACTTATTCTGTAGCCACTTTGAGTTACGATAATTACTATGTTAATTTACGAGATTATAGTAACTCTTTACTAAGTGGTTTAATATAATGTGTTATAGTAACCCAACTATCGTAAATATGTATTGACATTATGGTAAATTAGTATATAAAATTATAGTAAATGGAGGTGGCTACAGAATAACTTATTTTGTAGCCGGCTACTGAATAGCATCTCCCTATATATATATATATATATATATATATATATATATATATATATATATATATATATATATATATATATATATATATATATATATATATAACTACTATCCTGTAGCTGGCTGCAGAATAACTTATTCTGTAGCCACTTTGAGTTACAATAATTACTATGTTAATTTATGAGATTATAGTAACTCCTTACTAAGTTGTTTAATATAAAGTTATGGTAAATATCCCCATGTGTTATAGTAACCCAACTATCGTAAATATGTATTGACATTATCGTAAATTAGTATATAAAATTATAGTAAATGGAGGTGGCTACAGAATAACTTATTTTGTAGCCGGCTACTGAATAGCCTCTCCCTATATATATATATATATATATATATATA
The DNA here is from genome assembly GCF_019320115.1 of Miscanthus floridulus. Classification (NCBI taxonomy): domain Eukaryota; kingdom Viridiplantae; phylum Streptophyta; class Magnoliopsida; order Poales; family Poaceae; genus Miscanthus; species Miscanthus floridulus. Next base: position 7,986,919 of record NC_089585.1, read on the forward strand.
TATATATATATATATATATATATATATATATATATTACCCTGTAGCTGGCTACAAAAATAATTTATTTTGTAGCCACTTTGAGTTACGATAATTACTATATTAATTTACAAGATTATAATAACTCATTGCTAAGTGGTTTACTATAACGTTATGGTAAATATCCCCATATATTATAGTAACCTAACTATCGTAAATATGTATTGACATTATCATAAATTAATATATAAAATTATCGTAAATGGAGGTGGCTACAGAATAACTTATTATTATTATTATTATTATATATATATATATATATATATATATATATATATATATATATGTATATATATATATATATATATGTGTGTGTGTGTGTGTGTGTGTGTGTGTGTGTGTGTGTGTTACATACTTGGCTTACAAGGTATTCGGTTAGAGAAGATAAGGATCTCAACGACTAGGCCTAACAACCTCTATCTAATCTCAACCGAATACATGTTTATCGTGCACATCACCAGGTCATTGCCGTGGCACATTTGTGTTACACGTTTACAAGGTTTGTCACATTACATTTCCTAACATCCCCACTCAATCTATACTTGTCTTTTCTACAAGATTTAGATTGTTCTTAAACTCCTCAAATTTCTGATGTGGCAAAGCTTTGGTGAAACCATTTGCAATCTGATCTTCACTTCATACAAGTCTCACTTCTAATTGCCTTCTTGCAACTCTTTCTCGTACAAAATGAAAATCAATCTCTATATGCTTAGCTCTGGCATGAAACACTGGATTCACATATAGGTATGTCGCTCCTAAGTTATCACACCAGAGCCGAGGCTTGACCTTTAATCTGACACCCAACTCACCAAGCAATTGCTCTACCCACATCATCTTAGTTGTAGTATTTGCCATGCCTTTATACTCAGCTTCAGTGCTCGACCTAGAACTGTAGCATGCTTTCTAGCACTCCATGAGATCACATTTGATCCTAGGAAGATTACAAAGCTGCCAGTGGACCTTCGATCATCTCTGGAACCTGCCCAGTCTGCATCAGAGAATCCATTAACAATCAACGGTGAGCGCTTGCGGATCAACAGGCCCGTGTTCTCTGAGAACTTTAGATACCTAATAATTCTCTTGACTGCTGTCCAATGAACTGTAGTTGGTGTATACAAATATTGGCAAACTTTGTTAACAGCAAATGCTAAGTCTGGCCGAGTAAGAGTAATATACTGCAACGCGCCAACCACACTTCTATACTTAGTACTGTCTTCAGGTCCAAGAGGGTCACCGTCATGTCGTGACATCTTCTCTATTGAGGGCATAGGCAGCGGCGGACCTAGAAAATATTTCAGGGGAGGCTGAACAACACTGCTGTTCGATCTTAAGTCTCAGCCCTCTACACTATAGAATTTTGCCTAAAAATTCATGGGGCTCCACAGGGGTTCCACTGCTACGAAATGGGTAGGGGGGGCTTGAGCCCTCCCCGCCCCACCGCTGTGTCCGCCCCTAGGCATAGGAATAGCAACAGGCTTACAGTTTGCCATACCGATCCTTGACATAATATCTCTAGCATACTTCTTTTGAGTCATGAGAAGATCACCATTTGATTTCTTTTCAACTTCAATTCCTAGGAAGTAATGCAAGTCTCCAAGATCCTTCAGCGCAAAATCTGCTTTGAGAGCCTGCAATAGCACCTTTATAGCATCTTAGGATGAACTAGTAACAATTATATCATCAACATAGATCAACATATATATTTCCACACTTCCCTTTCTATAAGTGAAAAGTGAAGTGTCAGATTTTGAAGAAACAAAACCAAGACTAATAAGTTTGGAGCTCAACCTTGAGTACCAGGTTCTTGGAGCTTGCTTCAGACCATAGATAGTCTTCTTGAGTTTACAAACAAAGGAAGGGTATCTTGGGTTTTCAAACCCTGGTGGTTGTTTCATATAAACCTCCTCTTCCAGAACACCATGGAGAAACATGTTCTGAACATCTAGCTGTCTCAGGCACCATCCTCTTATTACTGCTAGAGACAATACCAATCTCACAGTGGTAATCTTCACTACAGGACTAAATGTGTCCTCATAATCTATGTTGTATCTTTTGCTTAAACCCCTTTGCTACTAATCTCGCTTTGTACCGATCAATCTTCCCATCTGCTCTTCTTTTTATTTTAAATACCCATTTACAGTCAATAAGATTCATGCCTCGAGACGGTGGAACCAAAGTCCATGTACCATTCCTTTGTGCAATGCATCATACTCATCTTGCATAGCATTTTTCCATTTTACCGATTTCATTGCTTCTTCTACCGAATTAGGCTCGCTAGCTGTATACATGTTAGCATATCTTACTGTGTCGTTTGTGTATACCTTAGGCTTGACGATGTCGCTCTGAAGACGTGTGTGTGGCCGCGAGACTGGAGGATCAGAGGCCACAGTCTCATCTGTTGACATCGGCTCGCTAGATGTATCCACACCGGATCCAGAGGACGTCGCAGAAGATCCCGTTGTCGCCGCGCGTGTAGGAACAGATAGGGAATCCGGAGTCGATCCTGCCCCCCACACGGTGAGCCTGGGTTGGCGTCAGGAGCCTCATATACGGACTCCGTTGGCGCAGCAGCTGATGTCAGTGAATCCCCGCTAGGACTTGTGCTGGGATCGGGTGTGGTAGCTAGATCTGTAGCCTCTTCATCCATTATTTCTTGAATCTCCTGCACTTCTTCTTGTTCCTGCACTTCACGAAGATTGCTTGATGCGGTAGGATTAGTAGCATTAGGTACATGACAACCTACATCCCTAGGGACACAAGGAGTTAGGTTTTCCAGAAGGAGAGAGATTTCGTTCCTTAGCCGAGCGCCCGCATTGGGACATAAAGAGGAGAAGGGAAAGACGTTTTCATCGAAGACCACGTCTCGAGAGATATAGATGCATCCTATGTTGGGTTCTAGGCACTTGAACCCCTTGTGAAGAGAGCTATATCCAAGGAAAACACACTGTGTTGAACGAAATGCCAATTTTCTAGTGTTATAGGGTCTCAAATTTGGCCAACAAGCACACCCAAACACTTGGAGAGAGTTGTAGTGAGGTTTCTCATTTAGCAAAAGTTCAACGGGTGTTTTGTTGTCTAGGACTTTGGATGGCAAGATGTTAATGAGATAAGTAGCGGTGAGAAAAGCTTGATCCCAAAATTTTAGTGGCATAGATGCTTGTGCTAAAAGGGATAGCCCTACCTCAACTATGTGGCGATGTTTTCTCTCGGCTCTTCCATTTTGTTGGTGTGTGTGAGGACAAGACACTCTATGAGAGATTCCTAATTGTTGGAAGAAGGAGTTTAATTTTTATACTCTCCTCCCCAATCGGTTTGCATATGGATAATTTTTCTATTGAACTTTCTTTCAACAAAGTTTTGAAAGTTCTTAAAGACTTGGAGAACCTCAAATTTATGTTTAAGGAGATAGATCCATGTGTATCTACTGAAATCGTCAATGAAAGACACATAGTAAGCATGATTGCCAACAGAAATAGGAGCAGGACCCCACACATCTGAATGTATCAAATCAAGGGGAGCACAACTTTTATTATCCGAGCTAGAATAGGGAAATTGATGACTCTTTGCTCTTTGGCAAGAGTCACACACCGACTCATTATCATGATCAACAGAACAAGGAAGCAAATTGTTCCTAATGACTCTCAACAACGGGAAAGGACGCATGACCCAAACGACTATGCCACCTCCAAGTGGATGGCCTACTAACATGACAAGCTTGCTTGTGGCGTTGTGCTCCTGCCTCTTGAGACCTCAAAGGGTAGAGGCCGCCCTCACACTTGCCACGATGGAGTATTTTCTTCGTGGCCCGATCCTTTATGAGAAAATAATGAGGATGAAACTCAATATAGGTATTATTATCAGATGTGAGACGATGCACAGAAACAAGACTTTTATTAGCGCTAGGGACGTGGAGGACATTTTGTAGATGAAGATTTTTGTTTGGGGTATGTAAGATTGCATGACCAATGTTGCTAATCCGCATTCCTGAGCCACTTGCAGTGTGGACTTGATCAGAGCCCTTGTACTTGTCTCTAACAGTCAGCTTCTCCAGCTCGACGGTGATGTGGTCGGTTGCACCACTGTCGGCATACCAGTTGGTGTCAACACCATAGTTCATCTGTGCTGCTCTAGTGGACTTGGTGTAGGGCTGGGAATCCTCCTCGAAGCGGTGCCAGCAGACATCGGCCTCATGGCCCTTCTTCTTGCACACCTGATAGATCGGTTTAGCCACCACCTGTCCACCAGTCTTAGGAGGCGGTGGAGAGTTGCCGGAGCCACGTCCACCATAGCCACGACCGAAGCCACCATGGCCACGGTCGCGAGGACCTCCACGTCCACGTGAAGCAGCGTTGATGGAGGAGTTCTGGCCGACGTTGTGGTTGTCCTGCAGCATCTGAAGACACATGTCGTAGGCAATGAGCTGAGCATAGAGGTCGCTCAAAGATATGGGTTCTGTGCGCCCTAGAACGGAGGACACTAGTGGATTGTAATCAAAATCTAGCCCGACTAGGATGAAGGTCACCAGTTCCTCATCTGGGACTGGCCTTCCAGCAGCGGTGAGTTCATCACCGAGGCCCTTGACCTTTGCGTAGTAGGCAGCGGCGGTCTGGCCACCTTTCTTGCAGTTTGCTAACTACATGCGCAGATTGGTCACGCGTGCCTGTGACTACGTCGAGAACATGTCCCCGAGCGCCGCCCAGACCGATGCCGAGGTGGTCTTGGTTGCCACCTGCGCGAGAACCTCCCTTGAGAGAGAGTTGTTGAGATGCGCCAGCAGCTGCTGATCCTCCTTGAGCCACTTCTCGTACTCCGGGTTGCTGGTGGTGACTTTAGTTTTGTCATCCTTCACCAGCTCTAGGGTTTTGACCGGGGCGACCTTGGTTCCATCGAGGTAACCTTCAAATTGGGCTGCCCTAATGCCCGGCATGATATGCGCCTTCCATAGGAGGAAGTTGTCGCGGGTGAGCTTCTCGGAGATGGAAGGGCCGAATGGCGAGTGATTGGAATGGCTGGCGGAGGAAGATGACGCCATAGCTAGATGATTTATGGAAGAGTAGCTCCGATACCATGTAAAGAATATGGCAACCGTGACTGCCTATCTTGGCTCATCACGTCTTCGTGTTAATATATATATATATATATATATATATATATATATATATATATATATATATATATATATGTGTGTGTGTGTGTGTGTGTGTGTGTGTGTGTGTGTGTGTGTGTGTGTGTGTGTGTGTGTGTGTGTGTGTGTGTGTGTGTTACATACTTGGCTTAGAAGGTATTCGGTTAGAGAAGATAATGATCTCAACAACTAGGCCTAACAACCTTTATCTAATCTCAACCGAATACATGTTTATCGTGCACATCACCAGGTCATTGCCGTGGCACATTTGTGTTACATGTTTACAAGGTTTGTCACATTACATTTCCTAACAAAAGTTCCTGTACTTGGGCGGGTTCTCTGAAGAAACCAGCTCTGGCAATGGTCCATAGAACACCGAGTCCCCACTTTTCCCAGGACTGAAAAAATGACGCTGGAAACCCTGGGTTCTTCACGTGTGTTCATGACCACCCGATGCTCCACACTCATGTACTTGTCATTAGACATTATCTGATGTTGAGAGGATAAGTTAGTAGTGGAAAAAAATCGGATGAAATCGTGATATTCTACTATTCTAGAGCTGCTCACCAAAGCTCTCTGTATATTTACCACACTGTAATCATACTTACCACACATGATCTAGGTGAACTATGTATATAATAAGCACTGAGTATGCATATGACTTCAACATCTACTCCTATCTTATCGTTTTTCTACGACCGTGCCTAGGCACGTATGCATATAATAAACAGGGAAGGAATTTGCGACCTACATCAATTTACTTGGGAGTAAGTTCGAGAAGATTGTCACAGAATTTTACAAGTGCCGATTATTACATATTGAAACAAATTCATGACTAGAACCGACAACAGCCTGACGAGAAAAAGAACATCATCAGTTGAGTTCATCATAGTTGCCAGCAGAACTGGCTAAAAGCCACACATGTCCTATGTTTTATATGCTTCGAAACAAACAAGCGTTTCTTTATCATAATTTTGTTTACAGAATAGCACCTTCCCTCAAAGCTTCGAAAGGGATGAAGTATTCAAGGAGGCTAAGGGAATACTCCCTCCATCAACAAAAGATGCAATTCTCGTTTTTTAAAGTCAAACAATTTAAACTTTAACTAAAGTTATATAAAAAGCATTCATGATACAAAATAAATACTGTTAGATTGATTATGAAATATTACAAATATTAATATTATTCAAAGTATTCATTACAAACTTGGTCAAAGTTAAACCAGTTTGATTAACACAAATTACATAGTTGCATCTTTTCGTGGATGAAGGGAGCACGTACTCCTCCAGCCATACTTATGTGGTGTTTGACTTTATGCAATCAAACTTTTGAAACTACTCCATATGACGGTAGACAGTATTATACTAATAACTCTTAAACATTTAGTGTAAAACATATGAATTATATATGTAGATTTGTCTTAAAAAACTCAATTGTAGTTTTTATTCATACATTTGTTTGCCTAATAAATTCATAAATTTATTCTAGAAATAGCAAGCAGTGGTCAAAGTTCTACAACAACACTATAAAAAGCTAACGGCATATAAGACCTAAAGAATTCCCAAATGATAGAGATTCAACTAAATCGGCATATACAATCTATATACTACGGGTATGTTTGGTTCACCTCTCCTAAAGTTTAGCTACTAAACTTTAGTCACTATAGCTACTAAACTGTTAAACAAATTGACTAAAAATGGACTAAAGTAGTTTAATCACATTAGTACCCCAAGGAAGTAGGTGCTAAAGTGGGCTAAAGTGTCCAGTGGACAGGGGCTACCCCTCATTATAGCCGGTCCCCCACTCTGATTTATGCATTCACTAGAGGTAGTTTGGTCTTTGTTGAACTGTTTTAATGGCCTTTAGTGACTTTTAGTCAATAGAACCAAACAGGGGTGACTAAAGTTTAGTCGTTCGGTTTGCTGAAACTTGGCTGGAAAACACTGTTATGGCTGAATTATTGTGAGAGAAAAACACTGTTCCGGCTAAAAAAATAAGCTGAATAGTGCGGATTATAAGGTAAGCCGAACAGACCATTGATTTTAGTAGTTAATTGTAGTCTCTTATCCTGTTTGGTTCTAGGGACTAAAAGAGACTCAAGACCATTAAGGCAGACGAATAAATGCCAAAATACCCCCACCATGGATGGTCCCTACGCAACAAAGAGGAGAGAGGGAGAGGCATGGGTGTCAACTTGGTCCATTAGTCCCAAAAAGCCTCACCCAAAGGGACTACAACCAATCTCTAGTCCTGTTTGGTTAAAATGGAGTAAAATAGATTAGAATTTAGTCTCTAAAAACCAAACAGCCCTTGCTGGAAAACCAAACAGGACCTAACACGAATGATTGAAAAACATTAATTGTAGTAATTGGATTTTGACAATTGAATGTACTTTGGGCACGGTATAGCAGACTATCTGATCGAACTCTTTCAGCCACCGTTCTCTCTCAAAGAGTAGTGTAGCAGCAGCAACTTAACAGCTGCATATATACTACTATCGATCCTAACGATAAGAGCAGTATCTGGAGAGCATGCAGTAGGGGGTCTGAAAGGAGAAGCCTCACAGTTCAAATATTTGCAGCAAGTACCATCTTCGGTTGGCAATATAATAATAAAGCTAGCTATATATTCTTCTAAACCCTGTAAAGGTGATTCTACTTCATCAACTGATATTGCAATCTAAGTTGAAGGCCCATCCTGCAGATAGAGAGCAGCAACAGACAGCACCGATGCGTGATCTTCCAGAACGAGGGAAATATTATGAAAAAAGGTGACCGAATACATCTAGAATTCGAAATGAAAGGATAGCCTCCTTGCTAATCAACCTGCAAGAGGTCCCCGACGTTGATGACAAGCGCTCCGGGCACGGGCTTACATCCACCCAGCAGACTTTGCCGTCCTCGTCCTGGTGCTTCACCTGCAGGCCCCCGACGCCGTCCTGCGCGAGCACGGTGAGCACGCCGGCGTCCGTGTGCGGGACGAGGCCCATGGTGCGCTCCGGCTCAGGGCAGTGCGGGTAGTAGTGGCACACCATGAGCTTCCCCTCGGCGCAGGACGCGTCCTCCAGCGCCTCGGGCCGGAGGCCGAGCCCCTGGGAGAGGAGGCCCAGCAAGGCGCGCGCGACGGCGGTGGCGCGGGCCTCCCACTCGAGCACCTCGGCGCGGCAGGCGGCCGGGATCCGGTCGGCGAGGTTGGGGCAGCGGTTGGGGCCCAGCAGGATCTTCATGGTGTCGCGCCAGCTGGCCGCAGGGGAGTTGTACAGGTCGACGTTGGAGGAGTAGTTGACCCCGCCGTCCACGGCGTGGCTGTAGTGCGGCGCGCGCTCGGCGGCGGGGAGCTCGTTGAAGGGGCGCGCGGGGTAGTCGTCGGAGGCGTTAGCCGTCACCGGGGGGGGGGGGAGGGCGTGGTGGTAGTTGACTAGATGGAAGAAGCCCCAGGTGCGGGCGACCGCGGCGGCAAGGTGGGGCGGGAGGGAGAGGTCCACGACGGGGATGGAGGCGCCGGGTAGGGCGAGCGGGATGGAGCCGTAGGGGTCCGAGTGGCGGAAGAGCTCCGGGACGGAGGAGACGCCCGACTCCACGAGGCCCCGCACGCCCGTGCCACTACTACAGAAATGAGCTTTAGTCCCGGTTGGGAACTAGCTCTACTCCCGGTTTCCCAACCGGGACTAGCAATCCGGGGCTAAAGGCGTCGTCGAAGGCCTTGAGGAGCTTGGCGTGCCCGGGCGCGGGCGCCGGGAGGGAGGAGGACGCCATCGATCGAGTCGCTGCGCAGTGCGCAGTGCAACTGGGGAAGATGATGGGGTCGTCCGTTGACTGTTGCCAAGAGGCGAGAGGGGCGGCGGGTGCTGGGCCGTGGCCGTGGGCGCGGCGACTTCGTTGCCGTCGGACTTGCACCCACGGCTCCTCGCCCTCTCCGCAGCCTGAGCACGAAACCCTTGGAGAACGGTTGGCTGGCCGGCTGGGGCTGGGCTGGCCAACACACCCACAGCGACACTGTTCACGTGAACAGTGTTTTCAGACAGAACGGTATTTTCCTCTCACAACAATCAGCCAGAACAGTATTTTAGCTTATTTTTCAGTCCCGCCGAACAGCTCAATTATCATCAGATCAGATAGTAGTAATTTTCTAAATTTCTAAGCTCAAAATACTCCACCTCTGCTAAAAAAGTTGTAATACTCGTATAAGCTAAACTATTTTAATTATGATTGAGTTATATAAAACAATATCAACTGTTATAATATGGTTCTCAACAGATACACAATAAAAATATATTCCACGATAAATTTAATAGTACTTTCTTAATATGTTAAATATTAGCAGTAACTTTTATAAAAATGATTAAATAAAAAATATAGTTTGACTCTGTACTATAGCTAAAGGTGCACTTTTTTAGGACGAAGAGAATGCCAATACCTTGGCCAATATATTGTGTCGCCATGCTATACAAAAAAAAAAGATTTAACATATACTCCGTTACAATAGATAAGCAGAATAAGTGAGATAAAACGGGCCTACCGACTGAGACAAATAATTGGTCAAGCATGTGGGTATTAGTATTTGGATTTTTTAGTGATAGGTGACGTGGAAATTTCGTTAAATTGACTCACTCTTTTGGATGTAATTATAATAAGGACAAATGCACATTATATCTATGAGTATATGAGATTTTAAAAAAGAAATAATTCATTATACGCCACTGACTAAACCTTACATTCAATGTATGTCACTTTTTTGTGATTGTGGGGTCATGTGTCATACACATAGTAATGATACATCAGGGACTATGAGTTTCCTAAATGGGATATAAGAAAATTGCCCTAAAATCACAAGTCACAATTGTTACAGTAATTTATATCCCCCCAACTAAAAGAAATTACAAACATCAAAAAAGCACACACACTCACAATCATAACTACTATAAATTTATACCCCCACTAAACAAAAAACTGCATACGAAACATGCACACAATAGAAGAGAATAGATGCAATTCTCGTGCGCAAACCATAGGGGGGGATCAAACTCACCAGTCACCACTAAGCAGCAAAATCAAACTCAACAAGCATCATAGAAAACACATGGCCATTACAGCCAAGAAAACTCTAAAGACAAGAATACCTTTGTCAACATACAACTATTCTTCAACAAGATAATAGGTTGTCTCTCCCTTCCATACAGGGAAGTGTGTGACTAGAGGGAGAATAATACTCCCTCCCTCCTGAAATCTATGATATTTATAAGGTTTTAGATGAATTAACTCCCCAAAACACCAATAACTGTGTGCATATCATAAGTGTCGACCACCGAACTCAAAATATGGTAAGCAAGACCTCTTTATAGTTAAGTGAGGGCTACATGTGTCATTTAATTTACCCAATAATTTGTCCTAGAATTTCTAGGATAACTTATATCCTAGGACGGAGACCGGAGGCAGGAGAAAAAGTCGGTGCTACAACACCCAGCTATCTCCAAACAACATGTAATTTCCTGTTATGGATACTTAGGGTATTACCGTGTTACCAAATATGGTAGAACCTAGATCATTGCACAAGAAACTACAACAACAATATGTACGTGCAAACTTTGCAATGCAGTAGTTTTAGTTTTGTTCCAATCCAACTTCTCTAACTTTGATCAATTTTATAGGAAAATGTATTAGCCTACAGCATCAAATTAGTTTCATTAAGTCCATCATAATATATCTTCACCGTGCACTTATTTAGTATTGTACACCATATGTTCAAAATCATAGTTTACTTTAGTTTAGTTGAAAGTCAAACTTCTCTAATGTTGACCATTTTTAATAGAAATATGTCAACATATATAACTTCGAATAAATGCACTATGAAAATTTAATGAAACAAACTTGATATTTTAGATATTTGAAGCATTTTTAACAAATTTAGTCAAAATTAAAAAAGTTCAACTTCGAACAAGCTAAAAATAAGCTATAATTTTGAACGGAGAAAATACGTGACAATATATTTTTCTATAAACATGCTTATAGTTAGAGAAGTTTGAGTTTATTATTAAACTAGAATGACTTGTATTTTGATACAAAGGAAGTAACTTTTGATCTAGAATTAAACAAAGGAAACAATTGTAGGATACGAAGAGAACTAGGAAGGCCACGAAGGTGTGGCATCTTTGGGCATGTTGAGATAAGTCAACTATCATTTAACTTTGAAAAGCCGCGTACAGAAAATTCTAGCGCTGTGTTGAGTGATTTGGTTTGTGAGAACTAGGACGCGATGCCCAGGCGCTGAAGCACGTCGTGTGGGGGGTCTCCGTCGTGCTCCACGGGCTCGGGCTTTACTTCCTTTTCCTCCGCAAAAGCGCCGAACGCTGCGGCGCGGAGGACCCCGGCTGTGGCTCTGCCGATAGGTCCTGTCGGCCTGCCAATTGCCGATATGGTACCCTTCGGCTAGCGCCACCCGGCAGGATACTATTGACAATTCTCATAATTCTGATGCTATATTTATAATTATTCATTAAAAAATATTATTCTAAAAACATTCGCCCTTCCCCCATCCCCACTACGAAAAAAAAACGAGCGCCAACTGTGCTAACACTCAATACTTGAGACGGTTTGTTCCGAACTTCCGAACGACCGAGCACAGCGAACCGAATGAAAATCAATGCTTCTCTCTGACACGCACAGTTCTAATCGTTTGTGAATTTTTTATTTTAAACACATTTTTAAACTATTTTTAAAACTGATACTGTTTTTTTAAAACTAACACTTTTGTACGCGCCTGTTTGCACGGCGCGGCTAATTCACGCTGCCGCGCCATGCATGGAGGCGCGACAGGGGGCAGTCAACGGCTGTGGCGACCGCTGACGTGGAAGGTCTGTCGCGCCACGCATCACAGCGTGGTGCTACCGCGCCACGCATCATGGCGCGATAGCCCTTGTACCCGGCCTCGCTTCCCTTTCTCACTCTCTCTGTCTCCCACGAACCGGTTGGAGCTGAGCCGCCTTGCGCCCGCCAGCCGCACCGCAACCACGCAACGCTCGCCCGCCGTGCCCCGCCCAGAGCCCGTGGCCCGCGCCCCGCCCGGCTCTCCCGCCCGCCGCGCCCCGCCCAGCGCGCCCGCGCCCGACGCTGTGTGCCAGTCCTCCCTGACTCCATCTCCAAAAGTAGGCCGCTGCCGGCCGGCCATTGCCGCCGGGGGCCATCTCCTTTCCATTGGTGGATTGTGGTGACACATAATCTTTGTCGAGGTAATGCTCTTCTGCATCTGTCAAATTTTTTGCTAGAATTAGGATTCAAATTTTGTTTGATTCGATAGAGATTTATACAATTAGTTAGCAAATATATTTAGTGAAGTTACTAAATATAAGTTATGTATAGTTTTGCAGTTAGCTAGATGAAAGGATCAAGATGCCCAAGAGGGAGTGAATTGGACTAATTCTAAAATTCTTTGCAATAATTAAACTCTACACTTAGCCCACTTCACCCATTCTGCCTAAAATGTGTTTCTAATGTTCTACCGCACAAAAGTTTTACAACCTAAGTTCTAATCCTACTCTAGCATGGCAATTCTATGAATACAACGACAAGAATTAAATTGCTCAAAGAAAATGCTTAAAGTAAAGAGAGAGAGAGGAACACGGCGATGTTTTGCTGAGGTATTAGAGAGTCGCCACTCCCCACTAGTCCTTGTTGGAGCACCCACGTAAGGGTGTAGCTCTCCCTTGATCCGCACAAGGATCTAGTTCTCTCTACAGGTTGATTCTTCTATACTCCGTCGCGGTGAATCACCCACAACCGCTCATAATTTGAGTTGGGTCATCCACAAGCTCCACCGGATGATCACCAAGCTTCCAATCACAACCAAGCCGTCTAGGTGATGGCGATCACAAAGAGTAACAAGCACGAACTCTCACTTGACCATGACAAGCCTAATGAGAAGGGTGGATGCACACTTTGCTACTCTTACTTTCACTAATGAGGCCACTCTTTTGGATTCTCAAATCTCAATCACCTCACTAGGACCTTGCTCTCCTTGGCACTCTCAAGGGTATTTCTCAGCTATTGAAATGAGCAAAAGTGATCCCTTGAGTGAATAGAGGAAGTATTTATGACCGAACACTCCGATCAAGGTGACCGAACGCTCTGGTCAGTTCTCCCCGCCACCGAGCAGTTAAGTTGTGATCGGACTCTATCTAGCGTCCGGTCAGCATTGACCGGACATGTCCGATCACAAAAACTGCTCTCTGGAACCTTACTGATGTTGATCGGACTCTAGCACCCAGCGTTCGGTTACTTTGCTGCTCAGCGTCCGGTCAGTAGTCAGAACCCGACCAGCGTCCGGTCAGCACTGACCGAACACGTCCGATCAGGATTTTCCCTCTCTGAAACCTTACTGGAGTTGACCGGACTCTAGCACCCAGTGTCTGGTCACATTTCACTCAGCGTTCGGTCACATCCAGACGATTTCACCTTGATCAAATAAATGGACCGAACTCTGCACCAGCGTCCCCCAATGATTCATGGGGTAGAATTAGCGAAGCACAACAGTATGTTCCACCACCACCTTACACAGCAACTGAGCTTGAGCAACTAAGGTCGATGAACATACCTTTTAGGGGTGTTTCGAACTATAGGGATGTCAGCATGACGGATATGGTAGTTTGTGACACCGATCTCTAGATGTGTAGGAAATCATTGTATGACCATGAGAAAGTAATCCTTAGTAAGGGGATGATATTCAATACAATGTCAGAGATGAAGCTCTTCCTTTAGGACTATGCTATGTATCACCATAGACCGTACAACGTCACTCATTCAGACCAGGAGTTGAGGTACCACGTGATATGCAAAAATGGTTGTATGTGAAGGTTAAATGCACGAAAGAGACAGAGTGATGGCAAGTGGAAGATAAGTAAAGTGGTCAAACCCCACACTTGCCTAACAAATAGGGGGAAGGAAAATCATCAGCAACTCACTACACGTTACCATGCCCATCGTATATTAGGGCTCGTTGATGACAATAACGACATTTCGGTGTCTTTGTTACAACAGTCTATATCTGGATTCATTAAGTATGATGTGAAGTACAAAAAGGCTTGGAGTGCTAAGCAAATTACTCTGGCAATTCGTTGGGTAGTTGGGAGGAAGCGTACAACAGGGTGCCCCGCATCTTATGTGCAATGCATTACTATAACCCTGGCTTGAAATGGTTTATGGACACCGAAGGGATGTATTTTCGGGACTCGTTAAGGTATGTCCTCTATCGTGTGTTCTAGTCGTTCATGCAAACAGAACATGTATTCTAGCTTTGTCGGCCAGTCGTACTTGTTGATGGCACTTTCCTGATAGGAAAGTACATGGGCACCTTGATGATGGCTGCTGTTGTTGATCCTGAGGACCAGATAGTACCCGTGTCTTTTGCTTTGGCAGAGGGAGAGAACAATGAATTGTGGTCATGGTTCATGCGGCTGCTACATGTACAAGTGCTTGGCCCATCTCGCACTATATGTTTGATCTCGGACCATCACCCAAGGCTTCTTAATGCTACAACTGAGCATATAGATGGGTTCCCGCCTCTAGAGCACAGATGGTGCATGAGACACTTTGCCGCTAATTTTTGGCGGCATCAGAGGAAGAAGGAGGTATGTGACAAGATAAAGGCTCTATGTTGTGCACATACAGAGCACCAGTTCAAGGAGACAAAAAGAAAACTCGACAAGATGCTAAATGAAGCGAGAAAGGTCTGGTTAGAGGCGTAGATGGAAAAGAAGGCTTAGTGGGCATTAGCATATGACGAGGGGGGGTTCAGGTATGGCATCATGACCACAAACTCCTTGGAGTCTTTCATTGTTTGAATTAAAAAACTTCTTGTATTGAATTAAAAACCAATAGGTGGAGGCTAGAGACCCACACCTTCCACCTTCCGTGTGGCGAGATGACTATCACGATGCAGGACACAAAGATGATACTGTGTCTACAATTGGGGGGTCTTCCAGTGACTGGGATCCTTGATAACGATCACTGGATGGACTTGGTGGAATATTTATGTGGGAGAAGACCACCCGAGGACAAGGATGCTAAGAGAGCGAAGTAACAATTCTACGTTCCAAACATTTACTATTTTGACACCAGCACATATTCTGCAAATTATTTTGCTATTTAGATGGAGGGTGTAGTACATCAAATTTATAATGCATATTGTCTTTGTCTAATTTAATGTTTGTTTTTGTTCCCTTAGCTCTCATGTAACATCCGGTGTCAGCTCTAATTTAATATTTACAAAATATTTTAGGAAAACTTCTGGTGTCAGTTCAGTCTCGATAATAGAAAACTTCGGGGCGCCACTACACCCAAATGCTCTAGAGCAGGAGATCGAGAGGTATGCTAGGGTGTGGCTATGGCACTTCTTAGGTGCCTTCCTATTCCCCGATGTGTTGGGTAACACCATCAGCTAGGCCTTCCTCAATATACTACGCCAGCCATGGGAGAATATTGGAGCGTACAGCTGGGGTAGCGCGGTCCTAGCATGGCTCTATCATCAGCTCTGCGTTGCCTGCCGACACAGTACAGGAGATGCCAACCTAGGAGGTTGTTCCCACCTACTACAGGTTTGGTGTTGGGAGCGATGGCCAGTCGGGAGGCCCGTTGTTCACGGTTTACCTATAAGTGCATCGAATTTTATTTTTCTCAAACTTGATGCCGCACTTGTGACTGACTATCCTATTCAATGCAGGCATGGAATCACATGGACGTAGGACCAACTGCTCTATACGTCTGGCAAGAAACGAAGGTAGTTAGAGAGAACCCGAAGCGATGGTACAGGTAGTACTCGGACACGCTAGACGTCTTGACACAGCACCAGGTAACGACCACTTTGATACTGCTAGTCGGTGTTGCTGCTTTTTTATTATTCAAAAAACCTAACTGTAGTTACATAACTTTTAGGTTAATTGGTATCCTTGGTCTAGATTCGAGCTAGAGGGGTACCTGAGTCCTCGCACTGAGGAAGAGTCGGACGAGTGGCTTTTTAACGAACCACTAATTTTCTTCCATGTGATCGAGATGCTGTCGACACATAATTTTTGTTTCGTGCCGAGGACACACGCAGCAAGCTGGAAGGGTCTACTCGATGGAGCTGTAGATCCACCTAGATTTAGCGCAAGGATGGTCGATCTTGCGCACTCCTCCTAAGACGTGCCAGTCAATTTGACTCTAATTGATAAAGAGAGAAAACTTATCAGTAATTAAGGGCGGAACTTGTCGGTGTTGCCAGACAGTCCCAAATGTGCAGCTCTGAGAGCCGATATGAAAGGAGATCGACTAAACAGTCGATTCCAGCATATTCATGAGAATAAATCGGTTAAAGCTCATTGGGTTGCATAAGAAAAATCAGTTATCATTAAAGATAAATGTCATTATTTGAGCATATATTAATCAATGGCAATAAGATATCAACAATAATTGATTTATGCTGAGCTAATGATTACAAACAACCGAACCCCTTTTATATAAAGAAACAATTCAACAACATTTAACCGTTTAATAAAGATAAATCAAATAAACATGTTAGATCTCATCTATCGCTATGACCAGTGGGGCATGAGGCAGAATCATGCAGGCCGTAGAAATAACAATAGACTCAATGACCCTAACTCATTACTAATATCAGTGGAGCATGAGACAGAATCATGCAGGTCGTAATACAATAATAAAATCATGGTGCTAACACATCTTTTAACCTATCTTTACTTCAACAGTCTCGTGATGCGAACTACTCATGAAAGCACTCGATATCGGCTAAAACAGCCAAATCAGGCATAGCGTACAATTAAAGTCATGCCTTATCAGGAATAGATCTACCGAATAATGATCCCCACTTCACGATGCTAATAGTGGGGTGTGAGACAGAATCACCCAGGCCGTGATAACGGGCCATGGAATGGTTTTCGCTAGCCAATAAATCTACTCAAGACGTAACATGCTTTAACCGCACGCTATGCACGATTAAGATTAATGTAAAACACTTGATAAAACGTAACTCATCGTTTAAAGTGCAAATTAGATCGGTTTAGATTAACAAACGATGGGTTAACAGAATATAAGGCCGATCTAGATCAATCCCAATCGGACAGAGTGATATTGCTGTAATTTAGATGAATAATAAAAGCAATAAGCAATATCAGTAACTTAATGAATCTACCAAAGACTGTCATTTTAAGGTAGAGCCGATAACTTGACCTTGATCTAGTTCATGCAGTGGAGGTCGACCGAATCGATGCAGCCATACTTAAACTAGGTAAGAATCGATAACTAACTTATACCAGAGTCGCAGTGGAGGTCGACCGGATCGATGCAGCCGTACGAACAGAGGTATAAGCCATGACGGTACTTACAACAAGCAGTGGAGGTCGACCGGATCGATGCAGCCATACTTGCTGAAGAACTCGCCGAGATCTACTCTACTACTCCTAAGGAGTGGCCGAAGCCAAAAAAGTAAATAACTTGTATATTAGATTGATTGTTGTTCATACAATAGCCGGAGATTTATATTTATACCCTGGGCTGATAAGAGTCCTAAATGAACACGACTAGATAACAAAAAGAAATACCAAGATACATAGACTCTAATTTCCTTTATGTAGAATCCTTGCTGATGGAGCTTCCTTATTTGATACGTGTCCTTGTTTCTTTTATCCTAATATGCAGTCTCTCTCAAATTAATTAAATAATATTTTGTGGTCGGCTCATAAATATCCCTTAATTAGAAAACTTTCTCGCTTTTGACATCATCAGCCGATCTCTTTCTTTTCAGGATAAGCTTACCAAATTTTAGTATAAACAGATGCACTACCCTATAAGGGTGTATAGACAGTTCGAAAGATTACAGCCATGCCTACCGCCTCTGTACACAACCAACAGAAAGTTGCACGGGTGCGACAACTAAAACATAATAATTTAGCAGTCATGCCGTAGTTATGACTTGCTGAACTTATATCGAACAGTGATATTATCGAACTTGCGATGAACTTGGGACATGTACAAATTAGTATTGCTAAACTTATGTATTGATTGTCTCGTGCACTTAGCCTTTCTGCTGACCTATTCGTTAAATCGACACGACAAAATAACTTGGTGCATGTGAGAACATAACAGAAGTGTCTTGTTCCATTTGCTGCCGCTTTGATCGCCGCGCCATGGCTGGGGCGCGTCAGCCTTGCTGCACCATGGCTGGGGGCGTGTCAGCCTTGCCGCGCCATGGACGGTGGCACGACAAACCCATGCTGGGTGCTTGCCAGACTCCCTTCTGAGCGCATTAGCAGCAACAAGATTTTGATGCATATAATTTAGGGGGTTTCGAAAGATCGCAATAGTGAGAACAACTTGCAAAAGCATTATATACCGAGAACATAACAAATACATGCAAATTGCAGCATTGTAATACGATTTTTTATGGTGAAAGTTTTATGAGATAACACAATGTCCGTTACAAAAATTAAACAGTGTTTGTTACATGGGTACAATACATAAATAGTTTAAATAAAACACAATGCAGCACCGAGAAAGTTCTACTACAATACAAGTACCAAATCTAAAACATTAAACTAGCACACCTATACCAATCCTCAGTCTGAAACATACTGAGTAAGCAACTCATCATCCGAGTACCAGTCCTCTACCACAATCTCATTGATGTGGCTAGACTCACCTGCATTGCCCTGATCTGCCTGTCGCCTGTAGTAAGCTGCCTCCACTTCACCTACGGCCTCTGTGGCTTGAGTCAAGAATGCGTCCTCCTCCATCTAGCTCATGTGGCTAGGCTCACCTGCATTGTCTTGATCTGTCTATCGCCTGTAGTAAGCGGCCTCCGCTTCATTCGTAGCTTCTATGGTATGAGTGAAGAACGCGTTGTCATCCTCCTCCGCTTGCAAGCCCGCCTCTGCTAGAGCGATGAGCTCGCTCAGTCTGCCAGTGTCGTCCTCAGCCTCCTCCACCTACAAGCCCACCTTAGCAAGAGCGATGAGATCGCTCAACCTGGCAGTGTCGTCCTTATCCTCGTCCCTCTTATCAGACAACACAATCGGTGATTGAACGGTGCGACCAGCTCATGTTCTGTGCTCATGTAACTTCTTTTCCTCAAATCTTGCACAGGCCACCTCTGCGGCATGGTCCTCGCTACATCTAATCCCTCCATGTATGAAATGCAACAAGTTAGCAATGCGATTATATTACATTTAAAAGTAGGAAATAAAAATAACAAGGCTTCCAATGACTCACTGGCACACAATGCAACAACATGACCATTCAAGATCTGTATCTGTACTCTTTTCTCCTCCCTTGCCTCCTTCCTTGCCCTCTCCTCTAACGCCCTCCGTCTCTCCAATCCCCATTTGTCAAGCCCAACATCGATCGGGTTACGAATACCGCGCTGTCTAGCAATCTCACGCATATTATTTTTGTGATGTTTAACGAATAGGTTGACATAGTCAGGTCCATATCCCCTCTTCCATGCAATTACTTGCCCCCTTCAGTTCATCCAAGAACTTAGCTTGACCATCATAACATTTCCACCTGCATTTCCTAGTGCTCTATTCAAACAAAAAATTATATCATATATGTCTTAGCAAAAGAAACAAAATATGATTTTATGTTTACCACAAAAATAACCAACCTCATCATAGTCAATCATATGGCCGCAATAATGGCCTATTCCAAGCTCCGAAGGGACTAGACCGTAGTTAGATTTAACACCACATTCACACTTGACTGGAGGTGCTTTGTAAATTAACCTTTCTTTCTTCTTTTCCTTTGCCTTTGGTGGCTCCGGCCATTGATTGTTAGGACCGTAGAGTCGCTCATTGAAATGACACTTCGCAAATCCATAATGCTACAAGAGAATATATTAGTACACGCACATATATAGAGATAAACATTTAAGCAGATACATTTTTCACTTATTTCATGTTTGTTCGGACACACAAACTCCAACGTATTCTCAGGGTTTATCACAGCTCAATCTTCGCATTCGCACAGAGGAGGTTCCTCGAGTCATCTAACTATGGCTAGGTGCTTCTCCTTAGCCGTCATTGGCAGAGGGTTAGGGGGTAGAACCCACAGCTGAAAGTGCTCACGTGGATATCTCACTCTATACCAATCGTCGAAAAGAAGGTACCTAGGGTCAAACTTGTTTGCACAGTCGATCCACTGAAAGAAAAAACACCTCTCATGGGCCTACACAATAAGATTCCAACAAAATATTAGTAGCCTATTTACAAAAATGAAGAAACAAAGATAGTGGAAATAATTACTTACATTAAAACGACTGCACGTGTAGAAGCAACGCGTCGCTGTGTCTGGATGTCTCGATTGAAACACGTCGTCCGAGAAACAATCACAGTTAGGGACAGAGAGGTCAGGAGGGACAGGGGCATGTTTGTTAGACGCATCGGGGTATAATTCTCGATGACGATCCCGTTTTCGCTAAAACTCATCCCGATACATTTCTTGCATCTAACAAAACAGTTATAATTTAATAAACAAAAATCAAAATATCACAAATTAATGTCAATAAAAACCATTTGCATTACAACAAATAAAATATAACTTACACTTTGGTGCAAACTCTATCTTAGATACAAACATGAAAACTATATAAAAACTATACTTTGGTCAATAAAAAATAAAATTTGGTACATCAACAGTGTGTCTATATATTTATTCACATATAAAAGTTGAGATGCAAACTCAAACAAGCAAAATACATGGTAATTATAATTCGAACTAACCAATTAACCTTAACATTGACAATCCTAATCCTAATCCTTCAATCCAACGTTCTAACGAACTCATATTTTGCTCCATACATAACTACCCATTCAAATCATTCGATCCATCGTGGAGGCCGAGGAGGAGCTTCGTTACCTTGACAAGGCCGATGAGGAGCTTCGGAGAAGGTAGGGAGGGAGCCGGCAAGGGAGAGAAATTCGACGGCCGGCCGTAGGGGAGCCGGGAGGCAATGACGCGGCGACGGGGGCTGGACGGCATGGAGGCGGCTGCTGTGCGGCGTGGAGTGAAACAGAGAGGGAGGAAAGGGACTAGGCCGCGGGCCTCTATTTAGCTCTGTCACGCCCCGACGGGTGGCGCGTCACAGCCGCGCTCTGATCGGTGGCGCGGCAAGGCCTGCCACGTCAGCGACCAGCGGGGCGGGACGTTGCCACGTACGCACCCCTACCGCGTCGCCATACATAGCGCGGCAGAGTTGTTTCGCCGCGCCGTGCAAACAGGCGTGTCCAAAAGTGTTAGTTTTGAAAAAAAAACATTAAACAATGTTAGTTTTAAAATTAATTTAAAAAATATGTTAAAAATAAAAAAAATCTCCTTTGTCAGGGCCTGTTTGGTTCATTACTTTCATGGATCCGATCACTTGCTGCCGCTTTCACTAGTACTGCTACAGCTTGACTTCAAGGGATTTAATAGGAGTATAAAAAGGAAATGAATGTCTTTCATGCGTGTAGATAGGCTGCACTAGTACTGCCCATCGATCTGGGGACGTGTTTGGTAGGTCATGCGTAACGCGAAGAGACGGGAGATTTGGTTGGACTGATTTCCTTTGCCGATGCGGAAGTGCTAGTACGTCCGGACCTGGGCGCGCTACACTCCGTTTCATGCTTCTCGCGGGGCTCGCGTCGTCCTAGCGACAAGAGCGGGAGTCGCGCGCGGCGCCGCAGATTCGGAAGGATCCATCGGCGGCGTCGAATGAATGTCCTGCCGACGTGGGAGAAACGATACAACAGTAGGTGGGAAAGAGAGATGCAACACCTGATCTACTTTTAAAATATCTAAATACAACAGTTACAATATACGTCTAAAGATAGTTGAAACACCTAAAACACTTGAAAAAAACACCTGAAAACACTTAAAAACCATTGTAACTATACGTAAATATCCAAATAAAACATATGCAATATATGTGTAAAACATATGCAACATCTAGATAAACACACTTGCAACATGCGTACATACCTCCAAAACATCTGAAACACTCGAAACATACGCTTGCAACATGCCTTTGAAACAAGGGTTAATTTGAACGGTGCCATTATAATTTTGCGAGTTTAGAAAAATACCATTACTATTTGTGATATTGTAAACATGCCATTATAATTTGTGTGGAACAAGAGAAATGTTATTTTGTACGTTTTCAACTACCCAAGGCCTATCTGCAGACGTTTGTACTTTCTTATGTCCCAAAATACCCTTCCTATAGCCCTCCCTCCACCTCAATGACATGCGGGGCCCAGAAAGCCTCGTTGCCGCCCTCCCTCCCCCTCAATGACATGCGGGGCCCAGAAAGCCTCGTTGCCGAACGCGACAACCTCCGTAGCTTCGACGTCTTCTGGCGCGGGTCAACGAGACCAGCTCGAGAAGGCCGCCACCGTTTCGCTGGCCAAGGGCCCCTCCTGGCCCGTCGCGCCGGTCCGGCGGGACGGCCGCGCGCACCTCCAGCGTCGCCAGCTGCGCGCGAGCTACCTCCGCTGCACGGCGACATCGGCATCGGGCTCATGGTGTAGAATACTAATACAATGCACCTGGACCTGGCGTATACACGCCATGTTCGTGCAGCCTAACAGGCAAGCGCTGTGCGTATGTGCATGTGTCGGACGGAAACTAGCAGGACGTTCATGACGTGCGCCTGTGACATGTTCGGGGGGCTCGGCGCGTGCGACGGTGAGTGTAGGCGTGCTGACCCGGGTGGCTCACTGTCTTGGCGCACGCGACAGAGAGCTCGGTCACCGGTGAGCGGTGAACGCAGGAGGGCTGCTCGGTTGGCTCGGCGTGCGTGACAGCGAGCTCGGTCACCGGCGAGCGGCGTGTGCAGGCGGGCTAACTCGGGTGGCTGTGCACAACCGCGAGCTCGGTCGCCGAGAGTGGCGAGTGCAGGCGTGCTGCTCGGTGGCTCAAGCTCGGTCGCCGGCGAGCGGCGAGCGCAGGCATGCTTGGCGCCGCGGCCGCTATGCGGGCGCGACGCACGAGACCATGGTGCTGCACGGGAGCGAGTGATGGCGTGCGACGTGCGCGGTCGAGCACTCGAGCTCCTCCCCATCCACGACAGAGCGGCCTTCTGCGGCGAAGGACGGCTGATCCGTGGGCGAGCTCCTGCCCATCTGGCCCCTTCGCCAAGCTCCTCCCTAGGGAGCTCCTAGATGCACGGGAGCACGGAGGTGGAGGAGATGAGGGCGGTGGTTGGCATGGGGGGCTCCATGGACGCCATTAGAACATGCAAGAAGGAGAGGGAGGAAGAAGAAAGAGGCAGGGGCATTACGGTCTATACGAAAATACTATATGTGTTGTCGTCCTGCAGCTGGGTGCAAAGCAATATCATACGTAGAGCGTGGTGTATTTCAAAGAGTGGTAGAATTATAATGGTATATTTTAAAATAGGTGAATTATAATGACGTTTTTCAGAACCATGAAGGTTGTAATGTCACCATTCCAATTAACCCTTGAAACAATTGCAACATATGCAACATCCCCCGATCTACTTTTACAACATCCATATGAAACAAATGCAACATACATCTGAAACATTTGAAACATAAATATACAACATAGGGGAAAGGGGGGGAGAGAGAGCCTGACGCGGGGAGCGCCATGACCGCCGGGGTAGGGGAAGCACGGTCGCCAGTGTGAGGGGGTGGGGAGGGAGTCTCGCCTGGGTGGGGTAGCGTCGCCAACTCCCCTGCAACACTGCCGCGCCACCTCCAAAGGATCTCGCTCGTGCTCCATGGATCTCGCTAGTGTGGGAGAGAGGGCCGCCGGATCTGCGGGCGTTGGGAGGCTCCCGGTGGGGAAGGACGCTGGGGTGAAGGACGCTGGGGTGGGTGAGGGACACCACTAGGGTGGGTGAGGGCGTCGCTGTCGGCCAGGGAGGCAGACATGGCCAAAGGCACGCGTCGGGGTGGCCAAGGGCGCTGCTGCCGGCTATGGAGGGAGCATAAGGCGCACGCGATGTAGGGGTCGAGAGGCGAGCACGGCAAAGGATGAGTGAAGATTTTTTTTTTAGTAGTGATCGATGAGTGGAGGAGGTGCGTCCCGCGTCGAGCGGAGCTACGTCCCACGAAGTAGCATTACCTTGCCGGTCGGCAGGCGCGGATGCAGTGCAATAAGGATGTCCGAAAAAGTTGATAGGGTGGTCAATTGTTACAAAACGAAGTAATGGGCCAATAGAACAAACCTGGCCCAACAATTCGGTCACTTGCCTCAGGCCTTGAGTCCCCCGCGCCGCCGATCCTGCCCCTCCTCATCACTCATCACTCATCACTCATCACTCATCAGCGTGGAATCGCGAGACTCCCGCACCTGCGCCGCCGACGGCCGACCGAGAAGAACAGACCGACGCCGACGCGCTGCACGTCCGTGGTGTCACGCGTGCCTCGTCTGTCGCGCTTCGCCACGGCACCGCCCCCCATTCTCTTCTTCTGTCTCTGGCGACCGACGGTAACGGGCACAGGTCCCTCTCGACGCGACGGCCGTCGGCCGATCCCAAGCTCCCAGCGCGCTTCCTCCCTCCAGCGCTGGCACCTGGCAGTGCATCGGTCCTGGTGAGTGCCTGCTACCCGCTGTCCAGCTTAGGCCTTAGGGTTAGGGATTGTGAAACTGGGCTAAAGGGGTTCTGCAATACTGACGAGATTCCTACAGGAGTAACTTGGCTCGCGCCGCTCTGCCGTCTGCTCTCTGCGAACCACGACGATAGGGATATGGCCGGCGCTCGGGCGACGCCGACGCGGACACCCCCGCGGTCGTCTTCCCTGGCGCCCCGCACCGAGGCGGTAGTCCCGTCGGACTGGGCCTGCGTTGTAACGACCGTCTCCTCCGACCCCACGCCACCGGTGGTCGTCGTGTGCGGACCCAAGAACAGCGGCAAGTCCACCTTCTCCCGCGTCCTCCTCAACGCTCTGCTCCCCAGGCAAGCCACCTCCATAGAGTCAACCCCCTAGTCCTGACGAGTGACGACCCCGTTGGCGATGCTGGCGGTCCTCTTAACTGATGGTGTTGTGGTGCTTTGCAGGCATGGTAAGGTTGGTTATCTGGACACCGACGTTGGGCAGCCGGAGTTCGGGCCGCCGGGGTGCCTCTCGTTCCATGTCCTCGACGAAGCTATCGCAGGTTAGTACATACGCGTGTGCCGGATTTGGTGTCACTGCTGCTGGTTTCTCAAATGCGGCAGTAATCTTTGGTCCATTCGTCACTGACAAGATGATTTTTGCCTTTTGTGCAGATTTGCTGAACCCAACTCTACGGGAAGCTGAAAGGTAAAAAAATTCTCCTATTTGTGTACAGTATTAAATTGTGATTAGCTTGCAGTGTAGCGTGGTAATTTCACTTGGTTTCTTCACTTCAGGAATTCGTGCACAATTTTTATTGTGGGATTTCTTCGTTTCTTTACTGAAACAGTTGTGGTAGCGTGTTAGCGGCCATGTAACTTTTTAGTTTTTACCAGGACGAATGTTTTGTTAAATACTTCCAAACCTATGTCATCCCTTCTTGGCTTTCACTGATGCCATTTACAAATTCAATTAGGTGCTACTTCTTTGGTGACATTTCTTCGAAAAGAGATCCAGAAACATATCTGAATTGCCTATTCCATTTGTATGACTATTTTGTTGGAAAATATCGATGCGATGAGAATGAAATGCTACCACTAATTGTCAATACTCCTGGATGGGTAAAAGGTATCTGTTGGTCATTCCAGAGTTGATTTGCTTTGTCTTATACCACATACTTGTTTCAGTGAAAATCTTAGGTTTTCTTTTTGTATTTTTATTTAATGCAGGTGCTGGTTTTGATATGCTCGTAGAGATGCTAAGGTATATCTGCCCCACAATAGTTGTTCAGATACGCATCACAATGCAGAGCAAGAATCTCCCTGATGGAGTGTTTTGGCTAGATGGTGGGCAAACAGGACCTAAGATGATTAACATTGATGCTGCGTTCCATGATGCCTCGAATAGATCGTAAGTAACTTTTTTCAGTTAGAAATTCAGAAACTGATATAGTTGTCCTCTTACTTGGAAAATATATATGCCGGCTCATACCTAAGAACATTAAGCCATTTATCTCTGGTTGTACTCAGACAGTCAGACCTGTATCTGCACCATTCAAAGATACTTGCATTGGCGAAGTTTACATGTTCTCGACCAGGGTTGACTGGATAATGCATTCCATATTTAGCTATTAGTTTTCCTTATACCATGTTTTGACTCTATCTATATAGGACTGAAAGAATGCCAACCTTTTGTCTGAATTCTTGTGTGGCTTTGGTGATCAGGATGATTGTTTTCTAGTCACATTTGTGTTGCCATCTGTTTACAACTTCGCACCTGCAAGTGTCTTGTTCCAATGATTGTCTTTGTTCCAATGAGACAATCATTTTGTGAACTCAATACTCTGTTCCATACCATTAGGAGGCATCAGCTTGCTCTTAGGCTGCAGTTGATTAGTTTATTTATTTATTTTGCCAAAGAGTGCTTACAGGAGCTTCTAATTGAAGCAAAAGCTAACATCATCTCTATTGCGAAGGTTGTTAATTCAGAAAGATTCAGGTGGAATGCGTGAACGCCGACTTGTGGAGTACTTGAAGCAATGTTTTCCAAGCAACATATCTCTATCAACTAATAAGGAGCTTGCTCATGCACTAGCTTCACTTCCACCTTATCAAGTGCTATTTTCAGATGTTACAGTTGTGCATCTTCATTGCGAGGTGAGTTGTCTTCCCATTGCTTCTATATCTATTATCCACATCTTTCAGAGTTCGAACTTTGAGTGAAATGACATGTTTAGTCTGTTGCCTTCCGTTCCTATGATGAAATGCCCTGGATTAAGGCACCTGAAGCTGGAAATTCCGTGGATAATACTTATAAATTATTTATACTTATAAACCAAGTTTCAAACAAATGATTATAGACAGAGATGCTAGTACATAAATAGTATCCCTTATATAGTATTCTAAACTTGCTATTACATATTCTCTTACCGTAAGTTTTATGTATTATTAGTTTAGTCATTGACAAAGATTAGATGCGCAATCCTTGATAAGATATTATCAACATCATGAATATTTGCATGCTCAAAGTTCTACCCTAGAGTTCTCTGTGATCGTATAGTAAATAAGAAAATGTGGTAGCAGTTTGGCTTGTATTTCCACAGTTAGTGGAAGTCCTGACTCCTGAACATCAACATGTTTACACGGTTACTCTTTGCCCAGGTACCTGCTGGTGAGATATGGCGTAGTCTGGACGCAACCATAGTTGGTTTGGCAGTTTCTAATGCATCGGAGGGAACCAGATCAGTCCCTTATTGTGTTGGGCTAGGTAATATTTCAGAACTGTCTTTTTGAGTTTTTGTTTTGTTATTAGTTTCACTGCAAAAGCATCTTGGATTTGATTGGCTACCTAGCTCATTTAGGAGTGGGACTCATAGTTGTTTTGTGATTAGTATCATTATAAGTTTTGGGCCCTGGCCCCAACCAATTTGCAGCTGGAGAAAGTTCATCTCGATAGAGCATGCAGGTCGTGAACAAAGTCTGGTTTATTCTGAATAATGCAGTTTCAGCAGCCCATAATGCATTATCTGATATCTGTGTGGAACTGTGTGTGCAAATAATAACGATGTTATGTACTTGTGCAGGCATCGTCAGGGGTGTCGACGTTCAAAAAGGCCTGTTATATCTAATAACTCCTGTCCCTCTCCAACGCCTGCAAAGCGTAGATCTTTTGCAACAGGGTCTCATTGAGATACCTACTACTCTTTTGCAGGTAATAACATGTTCACCCCCCCCCCCCCCCCCCCCCCCCCCCCCCCCCCCCCCCCCCCCCAATTAGTTTCACTGCAAGACGTAGACTTGCTTTAGACGCAGAGTCTTCTTAGCCCTTGCAATACTCTGCTTTTTTCCTTAAACAAATTTCATCCCCTTCCAATCCAGGTCCGCGGATGTGTGTCGCCATACATGTCGACAAATGTGCTTCACAAGATATCAGAAAGGGATTTATATGCTGGGTGACAGTTAGTGCAGGCAGTGTCCGAGATAGACCTGTATCTGCTGGTTTCTGATGCGGAGAGAACGAATCCAACTGCAGTTTCAGGCTGCCCAGCGGTTGCCGCCTCCTAGATTCAGCTAGTACTAGTAGATCTGTGACCTTATGCTGTGCAATTCCCTATCAAATTAGGAAGTCATTGCACTAGTGCCTCACGGAGATCTGGATGTAACTTACTGGATTCATTGAAATTCCATAATTCTTATACAAGTTACTCCTTTGGTGTCTCAGCATAGCAGCTCCAAAGCCCTGGTAAAGGAGGAGGTTTGTGTTAGGCGCGGTGAGCCAATATAAAAATTTAGCCACTTTTATGGAGATGAAACCCAAAAGAATTCCGTTGGGGCGTAATCCTCTTAGCGACGTGTCATGTCGGAACCCGGGTATGGTGTTAAATGAGTAAGGGCCGGGTCGTCACCGCCGTGACGCGCCGTGTCGCGATCTGGGCACGGTGTGAGCAAGGATCGGGTTGTTGCATCCTTAGTGGTGCGCCACGTCGGCGTCCGGGTGTGGTGCAAAATGAGCAAGGGTCTTCACACCTATCTCGGTGGGTGCGAAGGGTAAGGAAGCTAGTCAAGCCAACTAGAATCAATTTAGGTAGCTGAAATGTATGGTCCTTTACGGGTAAGTAAAGAGAGTTAGTGGACACAGTGGTTAGGAGGTGTGTAAATATCTTATGCGTCCAAGAGACTAAATAGAAGGGACAAAAGGCGAAGGACGTGGACAATATCGGCTTCAAGCTCGGGTACATAGGGACAACTTCAAATAAAAATAGAGTAAGGGTTTTGATTGATAAGTGCCTCAAGGATGATGTGGTGGAGGTGAGAAGGCAAGGGGATAGGATCATCTTAGTTAAACTTGTCATTAGTGATATGGTCTTAAACATAATTAGTGCGTATGCCCCAAGTAGGTCATGATGAGAGTGCTAAGCGGCTTTTCTGGGAAGATTTAGATTGCTTGGTTAGAGCTATCCCTAGTAGCGAGAAGCTCTTTATAGGAGGTGATCTTAATGGCCATGTAGGTACATCAAGTGTAGGTTTCAAAGACAGTTCATGAGGGTTTTGGATATGGTAGTAGGAACCAGGAGGGAGAGGAAGTCTTAGACTTCGCCATAGCTTTTGATCTGATGATAGCTAACACTTTCTTTCGTAAGAGATAGTCTCATTTAGTGACCTTTAGTAGCGGCCAGTACTCTAGTCAAATCGACTTTGTCCTTACAAAAAGGAGAGATAAACGAACATGCGTGGGCTGTAAGGTGATATCTGGAGAATGTGTGATCGCTCAACACAAGCGGGTGGTGGCTGACTTCTGCTTTCTGGTGCAAGCTCATGGGAACAAACAAGCTAGGGTTGCTAGAACGAAGTGGTGGAAATTAGAAGGGGAGGCATCAAAGGTCTTTAAGGAAAAGGTCATTGAAGAGGGCCCTTGTTATGATGAAGGCGATGCAAACAACATGTGGGAGAAGATGACAACTGCATTTGGAAGGTTGCTTCAGAGGTGCTTGGAGTGACCAAAGAGAGCGGATGCGACTCGAAAGACACTTGGTGGTGGAATGAAGATGTGCAGAAGGCTAATAAGGAAAAGAAGTATTATAAGCGCTTGTATCATGACAAGTGTGCAGATAATATAGAGAAGTACAAGGTGGCAAAGAAGACTATAAAACGAGCAGTGAGTGAGGCAAAGGGGCAGGCCTATGAGGACCTTTACCAATGTTTGATTACAAAGAAATGAGAGAAGGACATTTATAAGATGGCTAGGGCTCGCGATAGGAAGACAAGTGACTTCAATCAAGTCAAATGCATAAATGATGAGATGGAGCAGCTCTTGGTGAAGGAGGATGGGATCAGACATAGATGACAAGAGTATTTTGATAAATTGTTCAATGGTGAGAACGAGAACACCACCGTTCAGCTGGACGACTCGTTTGATGACACAAACAGACGCTTTGTGCGGAGGATTCAAGAATCGGAGGTCAGAGAAGCCTTGAAAAGAATGAAAGTGGGCAAAGCGATGGGCCCTGATGGTATCTCAATCAAGGTGTGGAGATGTCTCGGGGATATAGCTATAGTATGGCTAACCAAGATGTTCAACAATATCTTTCGATCGAACAAGATGTTTGAGGAGTGAAGAAGAAGCATATTGGTACCAATCTATAAGAACAAGAGAGATATCCAAAGTTATACTAATTATCGGAGAATTAAGTTGATGAGCCACATTATGAAGCTATGGAAGAGAGTCATCGAGCAGCGCCTGTGAGGAATGACGTAGATATCAACAAACCAATTTGATTTCATGCCCGAAAGATCAACCACAGAAGCAATCTTCTTAATATGACAAGTTATGGAGCGGTTTAGAGAGCAGAAGAAGGACCTCCACATGATTTTCATTGACTTGGAGAAGGCTTATGACAAGATATCAAGAAATGTTATATGGTGGGCTTTGAATAAACATAAAGTCCCATCAAAGTATGTGACCCTCATCAAGGACATGTACAACAATGTTGTGACTAGTTTTCGAACAAATGATGGTAACACATATTACTTCTCGATTAAAATTGGACTTCATCAAAAGTCAGCCTTAAACCTGTATCTCTTTACCTTGGTAATGGATGAGGTTACCAGTAACATACAAGGGGATATCCCTTGGTGTATGTTGTTCACTGATGATGTAGTGTTAGTGGACGAAAGTCAGGTGGGAGTAAATAGAAACTAGAGTTATGGCGGCAGATCCTTGAGTCTAAAGGTTTTAGATTGAGCAGAACTAAAACCGAATATATGATATGCGACTTTGGCGGTGCTGCACAGGAGGAGGGAGATGTGAGTTTAGAAGGTCAAATAGTGCCTAAGAAAGATATCTTTCGGTATTTGAGATTGATGCTACAGAGGGATGAAGATATTGATGCGGACGTTAGTCATAGAATCAAAACAAGACGGATCAAGTGATGACAAGCTTCTAGCATTCTCTGTGACAAGAGGGTACCACAAAAGCTAAAAGGCAAGTTTTATAGAATGACGATTAGACCGGTTATGTTGTATAGAGCAGAATATTAATCTATAAAGATTCGACATGTTCAACAACTGAGTGTTACAGAAATGCGTATGTTGCGATGGATTTGTGGTCACATAAGAATGGACCGAGTTCGGAACGATGATATACGTGATCTCTTAGGGGTAGCACCAATTGAAGAAAAGCTTGTCCAACATCGATTGAGGTGGTTTGGCATATCCAAAGAAGACTTCTAGAGGCACCAGTGTATTGTGGAGTCCTAAGCTAAGCTAATAATATGATGAGAGCTAGAAGAAGACCGAAATTAACTTGGGGAGAGGCAATAAAAAGATATTTGAAAGCTTGAGATATATCTAGAGATCTATGTTTGAACAGGAGTATTTAGAAAGTAGCTATTGAAATGCCTGAACCATGACTTAGGGCTCTTAGTGGGTTTCAACTCTAGCCTACACCAACTTGTTTGGAACTTAAAGGCTATGTCGTTGTTGTTATACAAGTTACTCCTTAGGCCATGTTCGGCTTACCCCATATTCAGCTTGTTCGGTTTGTTTTTTCAGTCAGAACCGTATTTTTCTCTTACAACAATTCAGTCAGAATAGTGTTTTTCAGTCAGTTTCAGTCAAGATTCAACAAGCCGAACGAGGCCTTATTGATGCCTTTGCTTTGAATTGTTGGCTCATGTTGGCGCCGTTCGGCTGGTGCAAAAGCCGGCCATAATTCACTGTTCATGGCTGAAAATCATTGTTTACGCTCTCACAAATTTCTTCAGATTTTTCTAAATTCCTCCCAGTGAACTGGGCCGTTGCTTGCACTCGCACTTCCCTACTCTGCCCTAAAACATTTGCTTATAAACTTTGTTCGTGGTAGTAGTCTGAATTTGAACTTTATTGGGATTTCGTGTCTTGTGAGGATAACGTGGCATAACATGCCTTCATGTTAATGAAGAATATGTTCGGTCGCGAAAAAATAAAATATTTGCTTATAAAACTCATCGCGACACGATCTTTAGCAGAGAAGATAATATATATAAGAGACAAGGTAGATGAACAGAGATTTATTTATTTCAGAAAGCATCAGGACATTCATAGGATTGGGAGACAAACACCGCGACCGAAGGAAGTAAACACACATATCTTCAGAAGCACACTACTACAGCTACTACTCCTTGCTACCAGTGCAACGGATTATTCCTCTTCCTCACCACATTCCACAGGTTCTCAGCTCGCTGGTACAGCTCCGACATCATCTTCCAAGCTTCGGTCGACGGCGGTCCGCTCAGGCGACCTTGACCTCGATGGTCTTGGGCTTCTTGGGCTCGGGCGGGGGCAGCTTCTCGACGGTCACCGTGAGCACGCCGTCCCTACACGCCGCCGAGATCTTGTCCATGTCGGCGTTGTCCGGTAGCACGAACTTGCGCATGAACTTGCCCATCCGCCGCTCCATGCGCAGGTACTTGGCGTCCTCGCGCTCCTCCCGGCGCCGCTCGCCGCTGATCACCAGCACCCGCTCGTCCTCCACCTGCACCTTGATGTCGCCCGTGCCCAGCCCCGGCATGTCCACCACGAACACGTACGCGCCGGGCAGCTCCTTGACGTCGGCCGGGGTGGCCGCCATGGCGCGCGCGTCGCGGACGTAGGTGCGCGTGGCCCCGCCCGCCGCGCCGGAGCCCGCCTTGTCGCCGCCCGCCGCGCCGGCGTCGCCGTCGGGCACGTCCAGCAGGTGCTGCAGCGCCACCATCAGCGGAGTCTCCAGCCCGAACATCCTCGCGTCCATCTCTCGATCGCTCTCGCTGCCGCTGGCGGATCTCGGATTGCTCTGCTTGTTGCTGTGTTGGTTTCTTGGATTGTTTGTGTGATTCTTGTTCTTGGCGTGGGGAGTGACGAGGCGGGAGGGGGCGTTTATATTGGTGCTGAGGGGTGGGCTTCTGGAAGGCGACGGAAGGTTCTGAAAGGTGGTGGAGTGTGCGGGGCGCGGGCACGGCGAAGCGCAGGCGTCCCTGCGTGGTCGGGACTCCGGAAGAGTCCAGAATAAAATAGAGGCCCTCGCTGAAAACCAAAGTATCTTTTGATTTATCGTGATAGAACCGTTTCTTCGCTGAAACGGCACGACTCTAACAGCCAATTCGTTTGATCGTGTTCGCTTTATAAGCCGTATTTTTTCGTTAATGAATAGTATTTTTTTCTCATACCAAATTAGTCAACAGTACTTTTAGTCATGTCTTATCAGTCAAATAAGTCCGAACAAAAAGGGCCTCAGTCTCTGTGCTTTTGGATAATTGGATGGTTTTTCTCCGGACACAGCGGGGGTTTCTGGGCCCACATGTCAATAGGTTATGGCAACTGCCACGTGCCTCCAGCTGGTCCTGTCCGTACCTGTCCGTGTCGGAACTCCGAACTCCGAACTCCGAACTCCAAACAGAAGATATTTACGAGCGCTCAGCCGCTCAATGTTTCCGTTCCGTTGTTTCCGGAAAGTTCCACATTCTTCTAATCTTCTCGGTACATGCTACATGGTAGACGTGAAGGTGAGATCAGATCAAATCAACGTCATCGAAACAAATTTTTTATACCATTTGCTTTAGTACCAAAACTTGCAACATCCTCCCTCTATTCATAAAAATATATAGTTCTTGTTTTTTGAGAAGTCAACTAGTTTGAACTTTGATTAAATTTATATAAAAAACTACTATCATTCATGATGAAAAAAATGTAATTCTCGTTTTTTGAGAAGTCAACTAGTTTGAACTTTGATTCAACTTATATAAAAAGCTACTATCAATATAAAATAATTACCGTTAGATTATTTACATAATATATTTTCATAATAAATTTTGTTTGGAGACATAAATGCTAATATTATTTTAACTATAAACTCGGTTAAACTTAAGTTACTTTGACCGACACGGATCCCATAATTGCATTCTCTGCCGGACCAAGAGTATTTACTCAATTTCTGTCACTTTTGCTCGCCAAACCATCGCAAATTTTAGTGGCGAAGCAGGCCCAAAGTGACATAATCCCTCAGTCCTGTTGTTATGGTATTCGTGTCGGTCAAACTTTGAAAATACTTAGATGCGGGCGTTCGTCCGCTCGCGTCGGTTCGGACGCAGCTTCCACTCCGCCTCGCATGTGTCTCTATCTCTCTGCTCCGTCTCGCCCTCCCTATCCTCTGGTCTCTCTCATCCGCTGGTAGCAGCAGAGCCCCGGGCCGCCATTGTTGCCTTCTTCCTCCACCCAAGCTGACCATGTCGTCTCCTCCCTCAGTTCACGCAGTGCATCCCCGATCTCTTCTCCAACATAGCGCTGTCAGGATGCATCGCGGGCCGCCGCCGCTGCCCATGCCGATGGTGGCTGGGCGCAGGTGCCGGGGCATCTCAAGTCGTCTCTAGCCGAGCCAAGGGACACCCATGAGTGTGGTTGGTCCCACCCTGACGGTCAGAATCGACCGGTCTCGTTCTCTCTCTCCTATGTTGCAAACGTATGTTTCAATTGTTGCAGATGTTTTAAAGGTATGTTGCAAGTGTTTCGTATATATATTACAAAAGTAAATCAAAATATTGCATATGTTGCAATGGCTATATACGTACGTTGCAAAGCGCGTGTTTCAAATGTTTCATCTATTTTTCAAACGTATGTTGCAATTGTTTTTATTTGGACGTTGCATATGTTTCACACATGTTTGCAAGTGTTTTTTGTTAGTATGTTGTATATGTTTTGCAATGGCTTTCCATGCGTTTTAGGTATTTTCGCAAGTGTGTTTCAGACGCATGTTTCTAGCGTTTCATCTTTCTTCTGATGCATGTTACAAAAGTTTTATCTAGATATTTCAAAAGTAGATCGGGTGTTGTACATGTTGCAATATGACTCACCTGCCTTAGCCGCCTACTACAACTTATGTGACGCTGTGCATGCGTGTGGAAAGCAGAGGGATGGAGCGTTGCGTGGGAAGCAGCCGTAGACGTCCGGACACAAGCGTCAGTCCAGACATCCAGACGCTAGATTGCCCCTCAAACTTTCTTAAGTTTAACTAAATTTATAGAAAATATTAACAACATTTGTATCTTCAAATAAGTTTACTATAAAAATAGTTTTCAACTATCTATCTAATGATATATTTTTTTAACATGAAAGCATCCTCCATTACTCATTAACATAGGCCAAATCGTTGGCCACTAGGACCTGGATACAACTTGGTATACAATCTTGAACCGAGATCGATAATACCGAATCCGGACTAATACCAGCTCCTACAGTAGCTAGCTCATGAGCAACCAAACTACATGAACGAGGCGTATGAACGAGGCGTATGAATGACTACCCTGGAGGCAAAATTACAATTAAGTACTTTAACTCCCAAATAAGATAGCTCACAGAACTGCGATCTAACTCCGACATAGATATAGCTTGTACCACTATGGATGCATCCGTCTGCAAAACAAGGTTCTGGATTCTCAGCTCCGCTGCTTGCTGCACAGCTTGTAGACAAGCAATGATTTCTGCATGGTGGGTGTTGAAAGTGAATGAAAATGAACAAGATTTAGGAAACAACTAAACTGCTTTCATTGATCTCTTAGATATATATATAAAGTGAAGGGGTGTGTCCGTATGGACACAACTGTTAGTGTCCAAAAAGGACATGTCCCTTTGGTGACAATGGTTAACTGTCTATACTAATCCTAAGTGCCTCTATCAATGGATGAGATCATCCCTGTGAAACGATGTTGTTTGAATGGATGTGTCCCTTCGGCCAGGGGTTGCCGTTTCACAACACTCCCCCTTGATCGAATCTTCTTTGAGATCAATGTAGTTGTATGTTTGAATTCCTCGAAAAACCCTGTGGGAAAAATCTGAGAAATATATATGTATAGATATGCTAGAAAAACTCCTTTAAACCTTATAGGAAAATAAGGAGAAAATAGCATATATGAGTGTGATTTAAATAAATCACTATGTCATTGGTATCCCATTAAAAACCTGAGTGGGGAAAAATATTGGAGATACAACATATAGATTACTTCCCCAAAAACCTTTTCAGAAAAAATATGAGAAGCAATATAAAGTGATATGTCGCTAAAACTTCTGTAAAAACCCAGTGGAAAAATTAAGAGAAAATATAACGACATATTCTTAGTATTGCCTCTTGGATAACTCATAAAAAATCTTTTCAGGGAAAAACCATATATGAGTTGTGAGGGCAATATGTGTCTTTGATATTCCCCACAAAAACCCCGTGGGGAAAATAGAAAATATGACACATGCTTATGTTAATATTATCTCATTAAAAACTTTAACAAGAAACCTTATAAGTAAAACTTGTGAAAGAAAAGAGTATAATATGATGCTGGTACAGGTCAATATTTATGAGATGTCTCCCCCTGATTCTGGCAAATCTCAAAGTCGCCGCATACCAATTCTATATACCAATTTTTGAAACACAGAAGTTAGTAGGGACTTAGTAAATAGGTCAGCGAGATTATCACATGACTTGATTTGCAAGATGTTTATTTCCCCGTTTTGTTGTAATTCATGGGGATAAAACAGTTTAGGAACAATATGCTTAGTGATATTGCTCTTTATGTAACCTGATTGTATCTGTGTAACACAAGCGAAATTATATTCATAGATAATTGTAGGTGATTCGATTGAACCAATACCACATAACTGTTGTATGTGGTTAATCATTCTGCGAAGCCATACACATTCTCGTGATGCCTCATATAGAGCAATAATTTCAGAATGATTAGTAGAGGTTGCTGTCAGAGTCTGCTTAGAAGACTTTCATGAAATAGTTGTACCTCCATGAAGGAATACAAATCCTGTTTGGGATTTTCCGTTATGAGGATCAGATAAGTAACCAGCATCAGTATAACCAATCATACTAGGATCATGATTTTTCTTGAAGAATAAACCAAGATCCTTTGTGCCATTAAGGTATCTGAGGATACACTTCGCTCCCGTCCAATGATGGCGAGTTGGGTCCGCACTATGCCTAGCTAGTAAGTTCACTGCAAACGCAATATCAGGCCTGGTGCAATTTGCAAGATACATAAGTGCGCCAATGACACTGAGATATGGAATCTCTGGTCCCAACATCTTTTCCCCAATATCTCGTGGTCTAAATGGATCTTTCCCTATTTCTAAGGAACGAACAACCATCGGAGTTTTATTAGGGTATGATTTATTCATATTGAATTTCTTCAATATTTTCTGGATATAGGCTGATTGATACACTAAAATCCCTGAAGGACGGTGCTCAAGTTGTAAGCCTAGGCAATACTTGGTCTTACCCAAATCCTTCATCTTGAATTCTCTCTTTAGATGTTTGCGTGCTTCATCTATATCCTTTGGGCTGCCAATGATATTTAAATCATCAACATACACGGATATAATACAAAATCCCGTTCGAGATTTCTTAATGAAAACACATGGGCAATCATCATTGTTAGAGTATCCTTTCTTTAGAAGGAATTCCCTCAGTCGGTTGTACCACATTCGTCCCGACTGCTTCAAGCCATATAATGACTTTTGTAGTTTTACACAATACATGTTGCGATTTGCGTTTGGATTCAGAATTTGGATTCCATCAGGAACCTTCATGTATATGTCCGAATCAAGTGACCCATATAGATATGCTGTCACCACATCCATCAACTACATAGATAGATGATTTTGAACTGCCAATGATATTAAGTATCGGAAAGTAATTCCACTCATTACTGGAGAATAGGTTTCATTGTAATCAATGTCGGGTCTCTGCGTGAACCCTTGTGCTACTAGCCTCGCTT
Organism: Miscanthus floridulus; assembly: GCF_019320115.1. Classification (NCBI taxonomy): domain Eukaryota; kingdom Viridiplantae; phylum Streptophyta; class Magnoliopsida; order Poales; family Poaceae; genus Miscanthus; species Miscanthus floridulus. Next base: position 8,024,936 of record NC_089585.1, read on the forward strand.
TATATCTCACCACCTCATTATTCTCATTTTGTTTCTGGACAAAAACCCATTTAAAGCCTACAGGAAAAACTTTGGAAGGTGTAGGTATTGCAGATATGAATACCCCCTCTTCTAGTGAGCGAAGCTATCTCAGCTTGAATTGCTTCTTTCCATTGAGCCCAGTCTGAGCGCTTTTTGCACTCTGCCATGGTCTTGGGATCTGGATCATTGAGAAAGATTTCTACAATTGCTGCGGAGAAGTACATGTCGACAACAGTAGTCTTACGATCGTATGATTCTACAGAATCTATGTAATTGATGGAAATTTCTTTCACCCCATTATTTGACTCAACATTTCCCAAAACTATGGAGTCAAGGTGTTCCGATATCCTAGGATCAGAATTTAGATGCACCGTTGATCCGGGTTGTGGATTTTGTCCTGATGTTGGATTTTTATCCACTATTGGGTGTCTACTAACTTGAGGTTGGCTTGGATTTACTGATTTGGAGGATTTAACCCTCGGTCTCCTCGGACGCTTACTTGTAGCATTATCCTTAGGAGCGGCTGTACTTCTCCCCCTCTTCTTTGGAAGTGGGAGTTGAATGGTTTTTATTGGTACCTCCACTCTTTCAGGCGCATTACGAGCAGGATAAGAGGATTTAGTGACACCCTTATAATCAGTAAATGCTTCTGGCAGGTTATTTGCAATATGTTGCAAGTTTATGATTTTCTGAACTTGTTCAATCTCTAGAGTACGTGGATCTGAGGGAAAAATGCCTTGGGCATTCCAGATGATTTCCTAGCATTCATTTTGGTACTTGAAATCTCCCCCTGATGCCGGAAAATGGTCCTCATTAAATATGTAGTCAGCGTATCGGGCCATGAATATGTCCCCTGTAAGAGGCTCGAGGTAGTTAATAATTGATGGAGATTGATATCCCACATAGATACAAAGTTTCCTCTGTGGACTCATAGAAGTACACTTAGACAGTGAGATCGGTACGTATACAACACAACCGAATTTTCGCAGATGAGAAATATTTGGCATATTCCCACGTACTAATTGCAATGGGGAGACTATGTGATATGCAGTTGGTCGCAATTGAATTAAGTCAGCAGCGTGTAAGACTGCATGACCCCAACATGAAGTTGGTAGGTTGTAATTTTGTAATAACGGTCTTGCAATGAGTTTAATTCTCTTAATAAGAGATTCTGCTAAACCATTTTGTGTATGGACATATGGGACAGAGTGCTGAACTTGAATTCCCAAAGCCATACAATAATCGTTAAAAGCCTTTGAGGAAAATTCAGCAGCATTGTCCATTCGAATTGATTGAATTTGATGTTCAGGATGATGTGCTCTAAGTCTAATAACTTGAGCAATAATTTTTGCAAAAGCATGGTTACGTGTGGACAAAAGACACACATGAGACCATCGAGTAGATGCATCTATTAGAACCATGAAGTACCTGAACGGTCCAGACATTGGTTGTATGGGGCCACAAATATCTCCTTAAATTCGTTCAAGAAATTTTAGTGGCTTGTTTTGGATCTTAACGGGCGATGGCCGTACGATCAATTTCCCTGTAGCGCATGAAGTGCACATAAAATCTGAATATTTTGAGAATTTAGCAGTATTTAACTCATGACCTTTAGAATTGCTGATAATTTTTCGCATCATCCCTATACCAGGATGGCCAAGGCGTTCATGCTAAATTTTGAATGCGTCAACATTCTAAAAATTTACCTTGTACGCAACATGTGGTACGGGTTTGATGTATGTGTAGTACAATCCGGACGAAAAAGAGGGAATTTTCTCAACAATTCGTTTGCCATATCCGCTATTCTTAGTAATGAGGAGAATTTCCTCATTATTGTCATCACGGGTTTCAATATGAAAACTATTTTGACGGATATCTCTATAACTTAATAAGGTACGCTTTGAATCGGGATACAATAATGCATCCTCAATTGTAATTTGGGTACCCATGGGGAGTATAATAGTGGCACGACCAGAGCCAACTATTGTAGCATCGCGCCCGACGATTGTCAAAACATTTTCTTGTCTTTTTGTAAGAGTTTAGAAATATTTTGTTTCTCTAAGTATAGAATTAGTGGTACCACTGTCCACTAGGCATAATTCCTCCTCCATCAGATTGACCCCTGTAGAAACTATATATAAATAAAGAATTTGATATGAAACTCTTTGATAATATATAGAATACATACTTTATTTATTGAATATCAAATATGTTTACATTACATTTATTGGATATTCAAACCAAATAGTGATGACATTATTATATATTTACAACACATAGGACATAAATTATTTTAACTATTATAATCACTAGGACATAAAGACACTAGAATCTAATGGATTGGGAGCCTATTCAAAGTCTCCATATATGTCGTTGGATGCATATTCCATGATCATATTCCCCGTATCAGCAAGATCCTCGCATTCTCGTATGTTGTTGCTGCTTGGTTCCATTGGAACTTGTTGCGAACAACTAGCCTCATTCCTGGTGGTGTCAGGTCGAATGTTGAAGTGGGCTTCATACTTCTGTCCTGGTGCAGCACGTCCGCGACCCACAGACATTAAGTAGAGATCAACAAGATGACTTGGGGTACGACATTTCTTTGTAATATGGCTATAACAACCACACTTCTGACACAGGTTTGTCATTCCTATTTTTGGAAATGTTCTTACTCTTGTTGGGAACACAAGTTTAGGATTTCTTATTGTGTCTGCGTTGTTTTTTACCTTTCTTAGGATTTCCCTGAGGATGGGTCTTAGAAAGTCCACCATCAAATTTGGGTTTATTCTGAGTGTAAGCATGTACTTCAGGCAATGGAGCAGACCCTACGGGGCGCTGCTGATTATTCCAAACCATAAGTTCAGAATGTTTTTCGGCCTCAAGTAAAGTTTGTATAAGCTCAGAATAAACCTGGAAACGCCTTTCATGGTATTGTTGTTGAAGAATCCTTTCAGAGGGAAGCATAGTAGACAGAGTCTTTTCTATTTTATCCGCGTCTGTAGGTTCTTTCTCGCAGAATTGCAACTTTGAGCAAATCCTATGAACAGCATGGTTGTAATCACTCACAGTTTTAAAATCCTGTAAGCGAAGTTGCGTCCACTCATAGTTAGCCGCAGGCAGGACAAGTGCCTTTTGTTGTTCATAGCGTTGCTTAAGAGAATTCCATAGATTTCGTGGGTTCTCTTCCAACAAGTATTCAGCCTTAAGATCAGGATGAATATGGCTCCTAATGAGATATAGGGCCGTGTATACATGTTGATCATCAAGAGGTGCAACACCATCTTCGGGTGGTAACACAGCTCGATAAAGTCCACAGGACGCAAGACTAACCTTTACGTCCACAGCCCATGTGGATAATTGTGGTCGTTTAGAGCAAGCGAATCAAACTCTTTGACGGTCATTGGTCCTACACGAGGCAAACCATCAAAACATTTTAAGTTATTAAAATGTTGTGGTGTGTTGTAATTATGGGATGCAAGATAGAGACAAGATAAATCTTGTAATATTAATGGTGTAAAGATCTCATGTGCATAATAAAATAATGGAGGTAGTCACCATAAAAGTGTAGACCTCAAATTGGGCATAGTCTGTATTAACAGTAGATGTCAAGTAATTATGCAAGTTGTATAAACACGTCTTAAGGTAGTCATCAAGAATGATGTAGACCTTAGTCAATTCACAAACGAATTGGGTACACACGTTGAGGATAGTCACTAAGTTATGGACTTAGTGTAGATCCCACAGTAGCAACTATGGTGCTACCTTGTGTATGGCCAATAGGAATATGAATTAATGGTAGTCATCTTTGTGAAAAGATGTAGACCAAATATTCTCATTTGTAATGTTGGGTACGCACGTTGAGGATAGTCACTAAGTGTTTACTTAGTTTAGATCTCACAATAGCAACAATGGTGCTACCTTGTGTATGGCCAACAAACAAATAGAGAACATGCGCGTTATACAATTAATGAGAAAATATACATAAAATATCGCATCCATTATTTAAGCGCGTAGTGCTTTAAAGTCAAAAGCATAAAAGAGGTTTAAATAAAATGATCGAATGCAAAATTGATTAATGAATAAATAATTTGCAAGATCATGGTCGTAATAATAAGGATATTATTTATTGGATTTGTCATACATTTAGGGACAAATACTTTGAATAATATCATAAATGGATATTTTACAATGATAAAATATCACAAGTACAACTATAGTTAAAGTCAGCGACTAAACATAAGAGTACTTAATTTTACAGCACATAATTATAAGAGACTAACATAGTCATTGATGAATTAATGCTGAAAAATAAATAAAATAGACACTATATCTTCTGGACCAATTAGAACTGGAAATAAAGCCAACATCGAATTCGGGCCCAGAAAAGCCCATGCAGGCAAGCACAAGGGAGTGGATGGAGGGGCAGGGCACAAGCCTTGGGCCGCCGACCCATTTGCACGGGCCATGAAAGGCCTGATCGAGCGGTTAGGGTTTCCAGCAGCCACAAAAGCTAGGAACCACCGCCGTCGCTTGACTGGTTGACGCCGCCGCCACAAAAATCACCTCGTCGCTTGACTGGTTGACGCCGCTGGCCATCTTCAAGTCGAGGACGACTCCCCCTCGTTGGGGGAGTAGAAGCCGCCACCACCCAGCGCCATATTGAGGACCTCCGCGCTCGGGAGACCAAGGGCCGCCGGGTTCCAGAAGCCTGCGCGGATGCCGGGGCGCCGGTCAACCGCCGCCACCCTGCGACCGAAGAGGCGCCGGAGCGTGGGGGGCATGGTGGCACTGCCCTCAGCAGAAGTTGGAGGAGCCGCCAGGAGTGCCTGCTCCTTCATGCGAGCGGTGGCTTCCGCGCGAGTCGCGGGCGGAAAAGCCGGTGTCGGGGTCACTGTCGGAGGAGGAGCCGAGGGGCCGGCCGCGTCGAAGAAGCTGTACTACGGGACGCCGGTGCTGGCTGCGAGCGTGCCGACGCCGGGGGCAGCCACCATATCCTCGTCCTCTTCCTCAATCTTCGCGGCATCAAGTGCAGGAGCAGCCCGCGTGTTCAGAAACCACGGATCGAGCGGGGAAACGCCGTTGCCTGTCGCCACTGGAGTCGGAGAGGCTGGTGTGGGCGTTGACAGCGAGTACGAGTACTCGAGCGTGTGCGGGATCGAGGTGAACTGCTTGCAGAAGTCGCACTAGAAGCGAGGCGGTGACGGTGCCGGCGACATCGGCTCCATTGGGATGTACGCGGGGACAGCGATGGGCTCGGCAACCACTTCGTCAACGGACGGCGCCGAGGCTTCAACGACTGGTGGTGCCGAGGGTTCCTGGACTGGTGGCGCAGCGTTGCTGGGGCCGACACCGTCCAAGCCAAGGCGAGGGGATGGTGGCTGGCTCTGCAGACGAGGATCACGCGGAAGAGAAGCATGGCGGCCACGAACAGGAATCCATCGGCGGCGAGGAACCGCATTGGAACGGAGGCCACGAACAGTGGAGTCGAAGATGCGGCCGAAAGGACCATGGCCATGACCATGGGCACTGTCGCGACGAACACGAGGCCCATGGCGCTCGAAGACGCTGCGGCGTTGTCCATGGTGGCCGTGGTGGCGGATCGGGCCACGGCGAACTCCACCGACGCGGCGAAGGGCGAAGAACAGTAGACGAACAACATGCGACGGTAAGTCAATCTTCGTCATGCTTACCGGTGGGTTCAGAGGCCTTCGTCGCCTATGCGTCGTCGTTCTCTATTCTCTTGTCCAGTAGAGCAGTGCTGATAACATGTTGAAAGTGAATGAAAATGAACAAGATTTAGGAAACAACTAAACTGCTTTCATTGATCTCTTATATATATATACAAAGTGAAGGGGTGTGTCCGTACGGACACAACTGTTAGTGTCCAAAGGACATGTCCCTTTGGTGACAATGGTTACCTGTCTATACTAATCCTAACTGCCTCTATCAATGGATGAGATCATCCCTGTGAAACGATGTCGTTTGGATGGATGTGTCCCTTCGGCCAGGGGTTCCGTTTCACAACAGTGAGAATCAAGCACGTTTTCCAGTTTACCATAACCCGCACTGATCACCGCGCCATCATCGCCCCTCACAACAAAACCCCAGCCTCCTACACCGTTCAGCGGATTGAAGGATCTATCACAGTTCGCCTTCACATAGTTCACTGGTGGTCGTTTCCACGACATCTTCGGCTTTTGAAGAGCACACTCCCTTGCTGCTGGTTTCAGTGATGAACATTCCTCTGCATAGGAAGTAATCAGCTGGCAAAGATACGAGATGCTCCGGGGGTTGTCGCCTTCCCGAATGGCGCACCTCTCCGACCACCAAACATACAGCAAGACTACCACTTGTCTCTGAATTGTTTCCTTCATCTTCAATATTTCCACAATCACTACCATAGCGGACTGCATATATGCCAAATGTGCTCTGATATTTTCCATCTGCATCATGTACCTTCCACAGCCGACTGCATAGATGCAAAATGTGCTCTGATATTTTCCATCTGCATCATGTACCACAAGAGCGATACCTGCTTGCACTTAAAAAATAAATGTGCACCATCTTCATCAAGTCTATTACACACAGCATTTCGAGTCGATCTTCATCCCCCTGCGTTTCAAATTCATTTTCAGTGCCAAGCTGTTATGCCCCAGCCGCCACAGAAAGTGCAACATTTTCTTTGGGTAATTCAGCTTCCATAGTTGTTTCCAGGTATTACAAATATTAATATTTTCTTATATATATTTAGTTAAAGTTAAAAGCACTTAATTTCTCAGAAAGCGAGAACAACATTTATTTTAAGACGGAGGGAGTAACTGCATAAACATCCATCCGCAATCGGACAATTGCATTCAGTTCAGATGACCTTAAAAAATGTTCCAAGACTTTTAAAAACAATGAGCATACAGGCACTCGGCATAATACGTGAATACAGGTAAATAGGTAATGAAAGGCATTATTCCAACATTCTGCTGAATGCAGTATACAATATTACATAGCTGTGCTGTGTTCATATCTCAGATTGTGGTCTTCACTTATAAGCCCGCAAGGAGAAAAAAAAATGAAGAAACGAAGTCTCAGCTATTTACAGGCTGCACTATCCAAATCCTCCAAGAACCTTTTTAGCATAAGAAGAAAAAAAATACCGAGGCCTCATGAGGATTGTGCTGATTTGCCTGAGCTGCGCCCTCTAAATCCAACCACACTGAGCTTAGTTCCGAGCTTGTTCAGAGCATCACTCTTTGATTTTCGCCTCTCGGGTTTTGCTTTGCTCTTCGAGACCTTTGTGCTGCTCTGAGAAGGTTTCAGTGGCTTGGCTTTTCGAGGGGCTGCCGATTTTGTTGTCTTCGCCTGGCTCTTCGGTGGTGAGCGCCTACGGGTTGAAGTTGTATCCTTGGGAGTCTGGGATGACTTGCTAGATAGTGCTATTCCCCTTCTACCCTTCTGATTGACAACTTTAAGAGCATTTGAAGTCTTAACTAACCTTGAGGGCCTCCCTTTGGTGCTCACACTCTGCGGGCTGGTTGCCCTTCTGACATTGTTGGTCGTGAGAGCTTCCAAGCTCTCATTTTTCTTCATGGCCTCTTCGATCCGTGTAGCTAAAGCTACGTCCTTCTTAGCCACAATGCTTGTAACTTTCCCTGCATTAGGGATAACCATGACAATGCGTGTTAGACATAGGAATCGTGCAAATCTATAGCTGCGGCCAGTCCGAAGATCACCCCGTTACAGACTACTGTTTGTGCATCTACACAAGTGGCAAACCTCATGTCCTTTGTAAGCATAATATCACTACTTGACACAAAATCACATAACCGTTTGTTTTCGGGCGTACCCAGTGCAGAGAGCTCCCGCTCTGTGCGGGGTCTGGGGAAGGGTGTCAGTGGCAAGCCTTACCCTCGCCTGTGCAATGCGAGGAGACCGCGACTCGAACCCGGGACCTTCCGGTCACAGACGGTAAGACTCGACCGCTTGCACTAGGCCCGCCCTTCATAACCGTTTGTTTTAGGAAAACCAAATATTCAAATTCCCTTATAGTCAATCCTATCCCTTTTCTAAGGTATGCAAAGTGTAATCCTGTTCAGTTTACTATTGTATTCCTGTTACTGAAAGAACAGCAAGGTCTCTCTGCAATGAAGACACTGAGATGGACAGATGGTAGCCTAAGTTCCAATGATGGAGTCTAGTTTCTGGTTTGCAATAAGATCATGATAAAATATAAGACAATATGCACCATTGGCTAAGAATTGTTTATACCTTTGGCTCCCATGCGTGCAGTTCTCCCGGTTCTGTGAAGGTAGTCAATCTAAAAACACAAGAACCACCACGAAGACTGCATAAAAAACACATTCATGGGAGTAAATGCAAACACAAAGAACATACAGGCAGCGCAACATACCGAATTCGATGGGAAGTCAAACATGATGACATGGTCAACATCCAGGTCCAGGCCTCTAGCTGCCAGATCAGTGCATACTAATGTTGGGCAGTCCCCCTCTTCATTACGGAACTTGTTCAGGTTCTCAACTCTACATTTGATTATCGATCTCATAAATATGAAGGAATTTGTATATCATATAACACATAAGATAGAACAGAGTAAAAAAACAACAACAAACCTCTCTTCAGCTGGCACCTCTCCATGATAGTTAACAGTGGATATCTGATTTTCAGTTAGAAAATGGTCCACTGCACGACTTGAATTTAAAGTATTACAGAACACCATAACTTTGTTTCCCTTTGCCAAGCTTGGCTCAAGAACCTATATGAAACAAAGTTCTTTGTTATCTCACAATTAGATATTCTAGAAAAGGTGCACATTGCAATTCTCCATTTGGCTACCAGCTTCCGACTATGCACATTCGATATTGAAATCCACGAGACAAAATACAACTTCATTAATGGTTGAAGCAAAGAATGACTGATCCAACAACAACAACAACATAGCCTTTCAGTCCCAAGCAAGTTGGGGTAGGCTAGAGTTGAAACCCACCAAGAGCCCCAAGTCACGGTTCAGGCACTTCAATAGCTGCTTTCCAAACACTTCTATTCAAACATAAATCTCTAGGTATATCCCAAGCTTTTAAATCTCTATTTATTGCCTCCCCCATGTCAATTTCGGTCTTCCTCTACCTCTCCTCATATTATTAGCTTGGCTTAGGACTCCACAATGCACTGATGCCTCTGGAGGTCTCCTTTGGACATGGCCAAACAACATCAACCGATGTTGGATAAGTTTTTCTTCAATCGGTGCTACCTCTAGGCGATCACGTATATCATCATTCCGAACTCGGTTCATTCTTGTGTGATCGCAAATCCATCGCAACATACGCATTTCTACAACACTCAGTTGATGAACATGTCGAATCTTTGTAGGCCAATATTCTGCTCCATATAACATAGCCGGTCTAATCGTCGTCCTATAGAACTTACCTTTTAGCTTTTGTGGTACCCTCTTGTCACAGAGAATGCCAGAAGCTTGTCGCCACTTGATCCACCCTGCTTTGATTCTATGGCTAACGTCCGCATCAATATCTCCATCCCTCTATAGCATCGATCCCAGATACATAAAGGTATCCTTCTTAGGCACTACTTGACCTTCCAAACTCACATGTACCTCCTCCTGTGTAGCTCCGCCAAAGTCGCATATCATGTATTCGGTTTTAGTTCTGCTCAATCTAAAACCTTTAAGACTTAAGGGTCTACCGCCATAACTCTAGTTTCCTATTTACTCCCGCCTGGCTTTCGTTCACTATCACTACATCATCAGCGAACAGCATACACCAAGTGATATCCCCTTGTATGTTCCTGGTAACCTCATCCATTACCAAGGCAAAGAGATACGGGCTTAAGACTGACCGTTGATGAAGTCCAATTTTAATCGGGAAGTAATCTGTGTTACCATCATTTGTTCAAACACTACTACACTAGTCACAACATTGTTGTATATGTCCTTGACGAAGGTCACGTACTTTGATGGGACTTTATGTTTGTCCAAAGCGCACCACATAACACTACTTGGTATCTTGTCATAAGCCTTCTCCAAGTCAATGAAAACCATGTGGAGGTCCTTCTTCTGCTCTCTAAACTACTCCATAACTTATCTTATTAAGAAGATTGCTTCTGTGGTTGACCTTCCAGGCATGAAACCAAATTGGTTTATTGATATCTGCGTCGTTCCTCGCAGGCGCTGCTCGATGACTCTCCCATAACTTTATAGTGTGGCTCATCAACTTAATTCCCCGATAATTAGTACAGCTTTAGATATTTCCCTTGTTATTGTAGATTGGTATCAATATGCTTCTTCTCCACTCTTCAGGCATCTTGTTCGATCGAAAGATATTGTTGAACATCTTGGTTAGCCATACTATAGTTATATCCTCGAGACATCTCCACACCTTGATTGGGATACCATCAAGGCCCAACGCTTTGCCCCCTTTCATGTTTTTCAAGGCTTCTCTGACCTCCAATTCTTGAATCCTCCGCACAAAGCATCTGTTAGTGTCATTAAATGAGTCGTCGAGCTGAACGGTGGTGCTCTCGTTCTCACCATTGAATAATTTATCAAAATACTCTTGCCATTTATGTCTGATCTCATCCTCCTTTACCAAGAGTTGTTCCCTCTCATCCTTTATGCACTTGACTTGGGTTGAATTCCCTTGTCTTCCTATCGTGAGCCCTAGCCATTCTATAAATGTCCTTCTCTCCTTCCTTCGTACTCAAACGTCGGTAAAAGTCCTCATAGGCCCGCCCCTTTGCCTTACTCACCACTCGTTTTGCAGTCTTCTTTGCCACCTTGTACTTCTCTATGTTGCCTGCACACCTGTCATGATACAAGCGCTTATAACATTCCTTCTTTTCCTTAATAGCCTTTTGCACATCTTCATTCCACCACCAAGTGTCTTTCGAGTCGAACCTGCTCTCTTTGGTCACTCCAAGCACCTCTGAAGCAACCTTCTGAACGCATGTTGCCATCTTCTCCCACATGTTGCCGCTACTGAAGGTCACTAAATGGGACTATCTCTTACGAAAGAAAGTGTTAGCTATCATCAGATCAAAAGCTATGGCGAAGTCTAAGACTTCCTCTCCCTCATGGTTCCTACTACCATATCCGAAACCCCCATGAACCGCCTCGAAACCTGCACTTAATGTACCTACATGGCCATTAAGATCACCTCCTATAAAGAGCTTCTCGCTACTAGGGACAGCTCTAACCAAACGATCTAAGTCTTCCCAGAAAAGCCGCTTAGCACTCTCATCATGGCCTACTTGGGGACATACACACTAATTACGTTTAAGGCCATATCACTAATGACAAGTTTAACTAAGATGATCCTATCCCCTTGCCTTCTAACCTCCACCACACCATCCTATAAAGAATGACTGATCCGTTCCAAAAAAAGAAAAAGAATGACTGATCCAACCACCCCAATCACCCAAACTAGCCAGAGACCAATTGTAACAACCCAAAAATCCACACACAAAAAATCACAACTACAAAATTTTTGTTTTTAACTCCCATGTGATGATGAGTGTCATGTATAGAAACCCAACCTAAGAGATGCATTAGGTCTAACCGCAACCCAAGTCAACACTTAAGCATGACATGTCATTAGTTAATTGTGTTTATTTAAATTCTAACAAATGAAGTATTGCATACATTGTTAAATTCAAAATGTGATTTAGATTTCCATTTGAGTTATGATATGCTTAACAACTCCAATAAAATAATAAACCATAAAATAATTAATTAATTAATACTCAAACCAAAGAATAAAGAGAAGAACCAATTCTATTTTTGTATAACAAAACCACACCTATTTTTGTTATACAAAATAGCTAAATAAATTCCTAATAATTATATAATAATGTTGTAGGCCCCATATCTAAAAACTCCAATGAATTTGGTGCACCAATTTTTAATTCAAATTCCAAAACCAAATTTGAATTCAAACAAAGGAGAAAAGAAAAACAGAAAAAGAAGAAATGGGAGGAAGCCTCGCTGTGGCCTAGGCCTGCTCGGCTTCACGGCCCAGCCAGCAACCGGCCAGCCCCGCCAGCGCGCAGCAGCAGGCCGGCCCACGAGCTCGCGCAGGCCCAGCAGCCAGCCCGCATGCCGCTCACGCCCACGCGCCTCCCCGCCTTCGCTTGCAGCCGCTGCCACACGGACCCCGCCTGTCAGCCCTCCTGTTCATCTTCTCCACGCCACGCCCCGACCGCTCACGCCGATTCCCCTCTCCGACCGAGCCCCGACAGCACTGGCAGGGGCGGGCCAAGGGGTCACGCCCGGGGCATGGCCCTGTCCCCTTGGCGCCGCGCCCACGCAACCACTCGCGGCCATTGGATGCAGCACGCGCCTCCGATCGCCCTTGATTCCCCAACCGCCGATCACCAGGCTCGCCGTTCCCCCGCTCGGCTATAAGAGCCCCGGCCCCGGTTGCCCTAGCGCATTCCCGTGCCCGCCGCCACCTTGGTGGCCATCCACTGCGCACCCGAACCAAGAGGGAAGAGGGAGAAGGGGAAGACGAGGGGGGAAAGCGCCGAAGCCGCTGCGGGGGAGGAGGTCGTCGGAGCCAAGACGACGTCGTCGTCTTCATCACTGACGCGGGCAATGCTGCACTGCACGGCTTCCGGAGCTACACGGCCGCAACTCGTCACTGCACCGCCATCCCCTCTTCCACAACACCTACGGTGAGCCCCCGGTTCTTCCCCTGCTCACCGCCGGGCCTTGCTACCCCGACCATGGCGCTCCATACCGTGAGCACGTAGGCCAAGGCCATCTCCGGTCTCGAGGCACACAAGCACAGCACACCCACGCGCACACCGCGACCACCTCCGAGCCCTTGGACGCTGTAGACCCCTCCTAGCCCCAAGGACGCCAAAGCAGAGCCTGCGCACACCGCGCTCACGACGACGCCGCCGTCATGGCGCAGCCACCACCGGCGCACCCGACCACCTCGCTAGACTAGAACGTAGCCGTAGAGCATCACCGTGATGACCGGAAGATAGCCGTGTAGACCAGGTCAACGATAGTCAGCCGCAGCCCCTTGGCCAGAGCACTAGACCACCGGCCAGAGCACCAGACCACCGGCCAAGGCACCGCCACCACCGGCCAGAGCACCAGACCACGCTGTGACCACTCCACCGGAGCCCCGTAGTGCACCCGTGCGCCTCGCCGTCGTCACCATGTCGCCGTGGCCGCCGGGGAGCCCCTACCGGCCACCTGGAAACCCAAAGCCTCGCCCTGAGCCCTGGACGCCTTCACCGTGCACCCACGGATCCGCAGAAGTCCTTATCTGCCCAGCCGAGCCACCGGAGAGCCTGCATGCGCGACCCCACCACCGGCGAGCACTGCCGAGCCGCCAGCCGCCGTGGCCAACGTCCTGGAAGGCCCCGGCCACCACTTAGACCCCAGCATCATGATCGTCGTGGACTGGGGAAGCCTTTCCCCTCCCCAATTGGACACCAGCGCCGCCACGAAGGCTCACCAGCGAGCACGCCGCCGGTGGGAGCACAGCCGCGGGAGAAACAGGGGAGACTCCCCTCGTCGGCCGTCCGCGTCGGCACCTGGTGCACATGGACCGCGCCTGAGAGAAGAAGGGTGGACTCAGTCCACCGTAGACCTGTCTGCGGTCCATGGACCAGCGCCTCTAGGTCCACCGTGAGCCACGCACACGCCCACAGCCAGGAAACGAAGCCCAGTAAGAGCCCAACTGCACCACGTGGCAGCGCCACAGCACGCCACGTGTCCGGGTCAGCCCGGCCCAGACCGGCCCAAATCCAGCCCTGTCCAGGCCCAGTTTGAACCCGGCTCGTATTGACCGTTGACCTGACCCACATGTCAGTGGTACAGACACTCTGGACCCACACGTCAGATGCTGACGTCATGATGACGTCACGCGGGACCCACACGTCAGAAGCCAACGCAGCCGGTGTGACGTCATGCTGACGTCACGGTGACATCAGTTGCTGACGTCAGCAGCCCTGGCCCCACACGTCAGTGACCCTGACCATTGACCGTTGACTCGCCGTTAACTGACGTTGACTTTGACCGGACCCACATGTCAGTGACCCAAGAGTCCCTAGACCCACCTGTCAGAACTGATGTCGTCGCTGACGTCATGCTGACGTCAGTTGGACCCCACCTATCAGCTCGGAACCGGGACAATGACGTCATGCTGACATCAGCATGCCACATGGACCTGTCACTGCGTGACACGTGTCAGCCCAGGATTAATTCAGCCTTTTCCATTTTTAGAAATGAATTAAACTTCGGAAATTCATAACTAATTCATACGACCTCAGAAAAATACGAAACCAGGACCAAAATTCATCTAAAATCGAGCTCTACGCAATGAGCCCATGTTTGAGTGCATTTGGCTCTTTTGAATTTCCATTGCATCTTTGTGCTATTCTATAGACGTCGCTAACACGACCGAAATGCGATCGTTTGCAGACTCGGAGGAGAACCGAACGGACAAGGATCGTGAGTACCGTGAGGAGTACAGAGACGACTACACTGAAGGTGCCACATCCCACCCAACCTCGTAGCACCTATTACGCATGGTTAATATAAAACTGCTATTGCTTTACCTTATTGTTATGATCACATTATGATAGGACTTGCATAGTAGTATGCTTCCTTGATGGCCTTTACCTTGACGCAACCTTGCCCCTACTCACCCAGCTGTTAGGCTAGTCACACGCTTACTACTATACTTCATTGCTTATTACTTCTACTACGCTTGCACTACATTGATGCGTGGTGGAAACTGGTGTTATCTAGACTATGGGGAGAGTGCTGCGTGTGTGACTTGGGTGCGTGGAGGGTGAGGGTTGTGTCGACCAAGTTGGAGTATACAACGGGCCTGGGGCAAGTCATGCCGTGGGGTGCTACCTGGGCACCCCTGGAATGGATACTTGTGGTGGGTAAATGGTCTATGAGGTGGTCCTGGGTGTGAACCTATGATGGGAGGAGCCCGGGATGGAGGTGCTATGGTGGCACGGTAAATGGAAACCCTGATGGAGACATTCTGGCTTGGTCATCCCTAAGGACTTACTAGTACTCAGATTCACCGGGAAGCCTTACGTACCACTCGCCCTATATGGTGCGGGACGGCCGGACTACTGGGTAGGATATTGCCACTACTGCTAGGTTGATAGCGGACAGTGTAAGGAGGTACGGGGCGCGGAGGATTCCCCCACACCCTTCCGAGACTTCATGGAGACCTTGTGGACCGGGCTCATGACTCACAGTTTTAGCCACCCCAGACTGGACTTGGGGTGTACCAGGGCTGAATGGTAGAGTGGCATTATCCTAGGCTAGCAAGCGGCCGGAATCAGCCCAGTTGACGACGGTCAGCAAGGAAGGCGGATCTTGTGGTTATGTAAAACCTCTGCAGAGTGTATGGTTGATCGATCGATACATGTGCCGACTTGTCGGCTATGGACCTTTCCTGGGTTTCGCTTAAACTAGATAGTGAGATGAGTCCTTCTCTTCTTCCCCCTAGGAGTGAGTGTTCGGTCGTAGCCAGGGGCTACGGGCCTTGAGACAGTGCCGAGAGGGAGTTGGCCTATCGACTGAGCGATGGTATGGTGATGGCGTGGAGATGGTGGTATATCGATCCCAGGATCGAAACCTGGCTCTGGAATGGGAATGAGGTGGAATGTGTGTGGAAATGGTGTCAAAACTTGACTATACTTTTATATACTTGATATGCTCTATACATAGGAAACCCCAGCCTTATAGGTTCTTTTTGATTATATCCAACTTGCATCCAATTTTCACAAAGCAATGCTCATAGGGTTGGGAGTGGCCAGTATAAATCGTACTGATAAATTTTGGCACACGGGTTCTGCTGAGGAGTATAGCTCCGAGGAGTTTGACGGTTGAGGAGTTCGTTCCTACGCTCGAGTTTGGTGATCTTATCTTCAAGCTGTTCTGAATGAATGCTACTTTTGATTCCGCCAATGCGGCGATGTAATAATTTATGTAATTCCGCACTATTTGTACTCTGATTATATCGTTGTATGGATGTGATATTCGACTGGAATTTGAGTAATATGATCTACAAACGGTCTTATTACACTTCGACGCTGTGGATTTCCCTTCGCGGAAATTGGGGTCGTTTCACCAATGACATTTTGAAAAAAAAAAGATCACTCCATTAATTGAATTCCAGATACAATAATGTGGTTATATTGGCCCTGTTTGGTTCCAGGTGGTTTTGGCCCCCTTTTAGTCACTAAATTGCCAAACAGGGTGACTAAAATGTGACTAAACTGGTTTAGTCCTCTAGTCCCCAAGGGGGTGACTAAAGGGGACTAAACCAGCCAAAAGATACCCCCCCTGTCCCTCATTAATGCACAGAAGGAGAGAGAGAGAGAGAGTGAGAAGAAGGGCATTTTGGTCTTTGTATAGTAGCTTTAATGACCTTCAGTCCCTGGATCCAAACAGGTAGGAACTAAAGTTTAATCCCTGGACTAAACTTCCAGGGACTAAATGGAACCAAACAGGCCCTTCATTCATACTTCACATTTTCACAACAATTGTCAATTGGAAATTTGGAATCATCAATCCACCCATCTAACATAGCTACCACTCTCTGTCCCAAATTATAGGTCGTTTTAGGTTTTCTAGGTACATAGCTTTTGCTATGCACCTAGATATACGATATGTCTAGATACATAGTAAAAATTGTGTCTCTAGAAAAGCCAAAACAACCTATAAATTGGAACGGAGGGAGTACATTACTGTACTGACAAAAAAGTATAGCAATAAGTGTAGAATGCATATATAAAACCAGTTTTGAGGTTTTTTATACAACTGTCAAGTTCTAAGTGTATGGAACGACAGATATATGTGCACAAGGAGGGAAGGAGAAATAAGAGTTTCCACAACCTGCAGAAGAGCCTCAAGTTTGTTTTCTGCTCCAGAAAGTTTGATAAAGTCATGCCGTGCTGTTGAAACTCTCTTTTGAAATGATGATGTCCGCAAATGGACAATACCTTCAAATTCCTCATCAATCAACTTTTGCACAGCCTGCAGTAAAAGAGTAGGAAGAAAGGGGTCAAAAAACACGAAAACAAATAATAAAACAAGATATATATATCTGAAGTATCAGTACTGCAAACTGAAGAGATCAAAAGATTTATCAAAAGACTGGAGATTTCTTTGTACTTGAATGCTAATTGATGCAACAAGCAAGACACTTTAAAGGTGAAACCATACATAACAGTCTAATGAGATTAGCAATGTGTCCTAACCAAGTATGTATATATGAATCGAAATCAGAGGATCAGATAGATTTCAAGGGAAGGATGTTTGATGATCATAAAACCTTTGTCATAGTGGCAGTGACTAATACTGTTTGGAAACCTTGATCACCAGGCTTTGCCGCACGATTCTTCAACGGAGCGAGGAACTTCCGTATGTCTGGTCCAAAGCCTTGATCAAACATTGTATCCGCCTCATCCAGAACCTGCAAATGCGGAACAAGAAAATCAAAACTAGACAATTATGAGAACAGTGAATATGTTACAAACTGGTAAAAATAAGCACAAACTTAATAACATACCAGATACTTAATATCACCATAAACCATGTTACCATCCTTGATATGATCAAGAATCCTTCCAGGAGTACCAACAACCATGTCAACAGGCATGTTCAAAGAATCTTCCTGGGGTCTTAGACGGGTGCCTCCACTAACCATCGTTGACCGAAAACGTGCATGATGGCTGATAGACTTTGAAACTCGATAAACCTGTAATTTGGTCAATTTGCATGAGTTAATGCTACTATAACTGAGTTACCCAGCTAACATCATTGTTCCAAAATAATTTGAAATCATGGCCGACCTGCTCTGTTAGCTCCCTTGTGGGGCAGAGAACTACTGCTCTTGGCCGCCTTGGTTTCATTGACATCCCCAGCATTGCTTCATCACGCCTAAGTAGCTATAAAATAAAAGGAGTGCCATAGTTAGTTTGGATACCAATCCATTTTGTTATGTGTATCCTGATTAACAGGCATAACCAAGAGAAAATCTGCTTGGTTTAACTCCAATCAGGTTGCATCCATGGCGTAATCAATCCTGTTATTGGAAACCTCTTTGTATAGATTACAAAAGCAGAAACTGGATTAAACAAGATAACTCACATGTGTTATACACTTTTTTCCCCCTACAATAGCCTAGATGGAAACAAATGTACTACGATGACAAGTAACGTAACCGAATTGGATCTTTCTTCCACGGTTTTTTTGCAATGTATACTCTGCATATATGCCAGATGCCACCATACTGAGAAAGAAGGAAAACCTGAACAAGAGGGAGCAAGTAGGCGAGCGTCTTCCCGGAGCCAGTGTGAGAGCCGAGCACGACGCTGGTACCGGCCAGCACCGCCGGGACGCCAACGCACTGGATCTCCGTGGGCTTGGAGATGCCCATCTCCCCGAGCGCGGCCATCACCTCCTCCCCGAGGCCGAGCTCCTCGAAGCTCTCCGCGGCCTCGACCCTCTTCCTCTTCCCCTGCTGCGAGCTCCGCTCCGCGCCCCTCGAGGCGGGCCTCGGGGCGCCGGGGGAGGAGGCGTCCTTGAGGTGGCGGAGGCGGAGGCGCTCGAGGAGGAGTTCGTGCCGCGGAGGGGGAGCGGGAGTGGAGGTCGGGCCGAGGGTGGGGGCGGCGGTGGAGAGGGCGGCCCGGAGGAGGCGGAGCCGGAAAGGGGACGGGCGGGAGAGGAGGAGGCAGCGACCGGCCGCGGCGGCGCCGGCCATCGCCATGGGTGGCCGGTGAGGGTTTAGTTATAGGGTCCGGGGGTTTCTGAGGAGTGGAAGGGGACGGGGAGGACGCGGCGCGGATAAGAGAGCACACAACGTCGCACGAGAAGGGCAGGTGCTGCTGGTACGCGATCCCGGGGGCGCGCCGAAACGACCACACGGACAACACATAGACACGGTGCTCGTCACACCACGGCTCCCACACCGACAAGTATGGCATAGCTAATAGTATTTTTTTTAAGTCTCAGCAAAGCGAACATGTTACGTTTTTCTGCTATTTTCGTAGAAAAAAAATGGATACGGGACTCCCGTACATGGCACCGTGCAGCTACCTACTCAGATGACGACGTGTGGCAGGCTCGATAAAATTGGCTTGGGAGGCTCGCAACTGAAGATCCACGTATTGCGTGTTCACTAGGCAGCCACACGGTTCCGTGTATGGGAGTCCCGTACCCAATTTTTTTTTTCTTTCAAAGACGGTGACGACAAAATCGACGCTGAAGTGCTGGAGTGCTGAAGTGACGTGCCACGTCAGTGAAAATGGCAAAGATTACTCCGTATAGCCTTGTGAGATGATGGTTTCTTGTCCTGAGTGGTTGATGGTTTCTTTCTCTCATAAACGTTCCTGTGATGGGAACCGTCGCATCTTCAGATTGTTGATGCCGTCGAGGTGGCAGTGAGATAGGACATCGAGGGCCAGAGCATCTTAACCATTCTTGCTCTTGTGCTCGGCGTATGATCTTGTGGCCAATTGGGCACTTGCCGTTCCCGTGAGCCACGGTAGCATCCTCCGCCATTTTGCCATCGTCGTTGCTGTTCTCGCTTGTTCCTCATTCTTCGATCAATGTGAAGAACACCAGCGTCTGATCTGCTGGCCCATTAACCGTCGAACAGAGCAACACAATCATTTGCATCACTCGCCCATTAAGCAACACAATCATTTGCATCACTCGCTCCGTCTCCACCACCAAACGATTGTTCATATTTCAATGAACAATGTACATACATACAAGCCCTACGTGGCATGTTAGAGACTGAACAAAAAGACATCTTCTACTAACTATACAGGAAATGCCATTAGCAGTTACTAATGACAGAAATAACACCTAATTGATCATCATTAATAATAATTATCAACAAGTTCAACTATAATCTTCCGTTTATTATGATTATTCGGACTTGCTAGCGCCCGAACGTCCGTCCGAGGCGCTAGCGTCCGGAAGCTACCGCGCAGTAAGAGAGCCACGCGCCGCCTGTTTTCGTGCGGCCCACCACGTGGACCCCCTGCTGCTTCCCGCCCCTACCATTGCGCTCGCTCTGTTTCGCCCGATGATTGTCACGCCCGCATGCGGGGAACCCGCGTGGGTCCCAGTCATCTGCCCCGCCTACGGAGGCGTCTGCCGGTCCTAGGGCCCCACACGATGACCCACGACGGCGCCCCAACAGCAGCGATAGGCGTCTGCAGCGGTCGGTCCTATTGCAACATGTGCAATATCTCGATCTACTTTTGCAACATCTAGATAAAAACACTTGCAACATACGTCTAAAACAGCTAAAACACTTGTAACATACGTCTAAAACACCTTAAAACACTTGAAATCCATTGTAAAAACATATGCAACATCCCGATCTATTTTTGCAACATCCAAATGAAACACTTGAAACATACGCTTGCAACATTCATGTTATGCAACATTTAGATATACTTCTGCAACATCCAGATAAAGCACTTGAAATATACGTTTGAAACACCTTAAACATAGACTTGCAATATGAAACATACGATTACAACATGTGTATATAGCCAGTGCAACATACGCAACATCTAAATGAAAACACTTGAAACACAACATCGCGCGCAGCCACAGCCTACCTTATAGGGAACTGCAGTAACCAGTAAGCGGCGCTTGAGTGTAGTGGAGAGCGAGGATGTGGCAGGCGGTCGGCTCAGCGTGGTGGAGAGAGGAAGGATGGTGCCAAGTAGGAGCCCAGGCGCGCAGCGGTCGTCGTGGACCACGCCGGAATCCGCGGCAGCATGGGCTCGATGGCGAGTGGTGGCGCCCCCAGCAAGCGGCCCCCACGTTGGAGGCAACGGCAGCGGTCAGGCGGGTGTAGCCTCCTACGGCGAGGTGCCCCCCGCTACTGGAGAAGGTCACGGTGGGCTGGTGCCATGCCCACAGCGAAGCACCCTTGCACTAGAGAACGTCGCGACGAGCGGCCCCGCACTGGAGAAGGCGAGCAGCGGGTGACACGGTGGAATCTACCGCAACGGTCGATGGCATGGTGCGGCAGTGAAGAATGCCGCAACGGGCGAGCGAAGGGGATTGAGGAAGCGGTGTTCAGTGGTTGTTTCTTAATAGAGAAGCGTGGGCTTGTTGGGCCGATCCCCTGGGAAGGCGTGGTCCGGATGGCCGAACACCCTAAAGGAGCATTTCTGTTATTACTACTTTTATTTTAGGGAAGGGAACAAAATTTGACCCCATTAATTAGGCACTAGCAAACATGCCCTTGCATCGCAACGGGAGAAAAATTATCTAATGTTTTTTTAGAAACGACAACGAGAATATAATAATACATATATATATTTATGTTTTACCATATATGTAAAATTTAAAATCTATAGTTTATTTTATAATGGTCATGGCATCCACAACATAAATTAGTGTTGTCAATAATATGACAATATCCTATTAAGTTTCTAGCGAATTAAAATACAACATTGGTGAATTTTTTTCTCCCATTGAAAAGCACATAAATATTTAGATGTAAATATATCACAAATTTATTTTTTATACTATTCATGTGTTGCTACAGTTAAATATCAAGTTCCATGACTTTCTTTGAGGATCAAAAATATATGTAGTTCTAGTATCTAATTAATGTTGGTGATGAGTTAGTTTCTGACATATAAGAATTTATCTATCGGATGATGATTATGACGGAAGATCTTTCTCGTTGTTTCATGTGTCAGCCCTTATAGAGGATTGCAGATATATATTTATTTACATTGGAATAGACAACAAACTGGTCAAGATTTCAATTTTAATTATACAATTTTAGTTAGTTGGACTATAGGCTGATCTAAGTTTTAATAAAAAATATTTTATAATCAAAACTACATAAATATTTTATTTCATTGGAAAGTCAATGGTTCAAGTGGGTAGGGTTTTTTTTGTATGTGTGTTCATAGGAGTGAATGTGCGTGCGTTGTGAGCGTTTGCGTTGTACTATGTAATCATAAAAAAATAGTTCAAAAATATTATATTTACTATTTCTTTTGTTTATATGAGAAAAAATCACGGGAGCAAAAAAGTCACAGGAGCAAAGAACGTGCACAATTAAAAAGCATGAGAGAAACTGATATGAACTAGGCAACCAGAATAAAATCGAATCGATACGAAAATTGAAGCAAGCATAACAAGGATCGGGTGGAAACGATCTATACAAAGAAACCAAGACCTAGATGGAAACCGGAGTGAGGCATAAATTAGACAAAACGATCTGGACACGAAAATCATAATCGGACTGTCGGTGTTTTCAGATCACCGACGAGTAAATTTGTATTTACGCGTCTAGCTCGGATGGTGTGCTTGGATGACACAAGGGTTTATACTGGTTCAGGCAGAACGTCCTACGTCCAGTTCACTGCTGCTCGTGTTACTGGCACTTAGTTTACAGTAGGGGTTATAAACAGGTGAATAGGAAAAAGATCCCAAGTCTCTGGTCGAAGAAGTGAACGGGTGCTGAGAGCTCGATTGCCGCTCAACCCTATGCTCGTGTCGTGCTCTTGTGTTTTTATTTCGTGGTCTGACCCCCCTCCCATGGGGCGCCCTGCTTTCCCTTTTATAAGTAAAGGAAAAGCGCGGGTTATAGTGGAGAAAAAAAGGAGAAGAACGAGAAAAAGAAGAGAGAGAAGACAGAGAAGAAGACTTTCAGGGTCGTCGGGTCCTTCTTCTCCTTCATGCGGAGCCCGCCGATCCTGTAGATGTCAATAGGGATGGCTCCACATCATGGCCCTATTCGTCACTGGTGCCATGTGCATGCGTCATCTATCGGTCATGGCATTCCACTCCGTCCCAGCGGATGTCATGGTGAACTGATGCGCCTGTCAGCATCCGTACGAGGGTTAGGCAGAACAGTATCGGCACACCCGACACTGTTCTTTATGTGAATCGCCAGGTATGGCCCGTCATGGCTACGAGTTACATCGAGACATGTCAGCCTCTTTTCTGGTGTCAGAGTTTTGACCTAGGCCCATACACTTAGACCTGGAGTGATTGGTGGCGGTATGGGTCCCCATCAGATGAGACAGAACCCGCGTCCTTGGGGTCAGGCTAGACGGAGCATGAACCCAAGGGGTTAGGCGAGTCAGAGCCCGCAGCCTTAGGGTCGGGTGAGACGGAGCCTGCGGCCTTGGGGTCGCTCGAGACCTTTTAATACATCTCAAGCCATTCAGGGGAGTCAGCGTGGGTGCTAACCTCCTTGTTTTGGGTATCCCTAATAATGATACCCAACAGTAGCCCCCAAGCCTACGGAGGAGTAGAATACTTCTTTGGAGGCTTTTTCGGATGGGAGGACTCTGAGGGCCTTGGCCTTCTTTTTGTAGCTTGCGGCGTGTCCTGATAGGACGGCGATTCCCTTTTATCGTGATTGGTCTTCTTGGGGCATGTAATCGTAGTGTTCGGGAGGACGGAAAGGTTGTTCTTGATTCCGGTCCCTTAGGATCCGATTGGTCCACCATCATACTACGACTGCGCATTTGGTCTCCTTATGAGTCCAACTTCCCTTGAGCCCCCACGCGTGGCAGGGGTCCGGTCGAGGGTCGGCTCATCTTTGTGATCATCGTCCCTCAAATGTTTTTTTTGATAAAATAGAGGGGCTGAGCCATGCCATGTTATTCCTCGATGGACGGAAACATGGTGCTCGGTGAGCTATTAATGGGCTAGTCCGAGTGGGGCCCTGGCTTCCCATTCATAGGGGTCTAGCATGGGTCAGCTGGTGACCGACTCCATACTCTTGGTGGCCAGTCCATATAGTTCTTGGGTCCATTCGGCCGATCCCAAGGGCTCATTGCCTTTCTTTGAAGAAAAACCATGGACTGGGAACCGACCAAGACTCTAACATGGGCCGGGATGCCCGCGGCACTCGTGCGCCTAGGTACTGGCCGCTAGTGGGCCCATCCCTTACCATCTCTCAATCTAAGGGTGCCCTAGAGCTACTGTGCACCCATCGGTGGGCCAGCCTTCGAACTCCTAGTCCTAAATGGGCCGTAGGAGCATTTTAGTTCTGTATCCCTCCTTACCTATGATGGTTCTTGGCCTATTAAATGGGTGAACCATCATCCGATGTATCCTTCGAGGGAGGTGATGTGACATGGCACAGCGGGCGCATGAATCTAGGCGGACGGTTCGCCTTCTCGCCTAGCTCCACCCTATAAATAGCAGCCTCCCCCTTTGCATTCCTACACACCAAAACTATAGCCTTACCTTCTCCATTTCTTCGCCGCCACTGTTTAGATCTACCATGCTTGCTAATCCACTGCTGAAGCCCTAGATCTCTGCTTCTCCATCGTTGCCTTCACTTCTCCGTGACCACCTCCATCCTCCATGGATTCATGGTTCTGCTTCGATGTTACCCATGCGTGCATGGAGGGCCTCGTCAAGCGTGGTCTTCTCTGTGGGAGGACTGATGCGACGGAGTGGCTTGAGCCTAGCTGTGAGGATGCGCTGACACCGCCCGATGGCTATGTCATCTCCTTCATGCTCATCCACAAGCATGGACTCGTGGTTCCTCCCCACCTGTTCTTCCGAGGTCTACTGTACCACTACCAGATCAAGCTACAGCACTTGAACCCCAATGGGATCCAGCACATCATGGCCTTTATCATGATGTGCGAGGGGTACTTGGGGATCGAGCCCTACTTCAAACTGTGGAGGTATTTCTTCTCCATCTCCTTGATCAAGGAGAGAGGCCGGGAGACCCCAGTGTCAATGAGATGCATGGGCAACCACCTCCAAGGGCAATGGGCGGCCAAGTACATGCCCTGCTAGCTCTCCAGATCTAACAAGGGGTGGCACTCGCATTGGTTCTATCTAAAGAATGACCTACCGCTCCCTTACCGATCTTCTCCGGGCGTCTAATCGAAGAGGTACCGCCATCATGGCTGTGGGGGCCACCCATCAAGGAGAAGAAGAGGATGCGTGACCTCCTCAAGGCCATTATGTTCTTAAAGACCCATGGCCTCTGCAGGGCTGGTGTCATCAGGGGATATCACGCGAGGAGGGTGGCACCCCTGATGGAGCGTGTTCTCCCGTTGTACGGGATGATGCCCGAAGCGTAGCTCATCGGGACAATGCTCGCCCAGGGGCTGCTCCATGACAACGAGGTCACACAGCATGTCAAGGAGGCCACCGGGGAGGCCGTCGTCTTATTCCTGATCCCGGGGCATCCCGTGATGTGGCCGGACATGGGCTTTATTGAGCTACCTATGGGGTTAGCCTTCTGAGACTCTATCATGCTGCTGCTAGAGCATGTGGCTGTGAGGGCAGCGAACCATGCCATGGATGATCAATAAAAGAAGAAGAAGAAGGACAACAAGGAGAAGAAACGGTGGTCGAAGCAGCGAGTGAAGCTACAGTGAGGGAAGCAACATCAAGGCTCATCGGAAGAGGAGGAGGAAGAAGAAGAGGAGGATGATAGCTGCATGTCGCCCATCCCGTGAGATGATATGGCTGCTGGGGATAAGGACCCACCTTCACCGTAGGTGCCCCCAGAGCCGATGGAATCAAACCACCCCATCTCGTCCGGACCTTCGGTGGTGGCCTCGTAACCGGTAGAGTTAGGCCACCCTGCCTCATTCGGGCCTTCGACGGTGGCCCCGATGCCAGCAGAAATAGGTTGCACTACCCCGTCTGAGCCCTCAGTGGCACCTCCAAAGTTGATGGGAGGCGACCGTTCTAATTCATCCGAGCCCTCCGAGCTGAGGGAGGGCTCGAAACAGCAACGTGCCAACGAGGAGCGGCCAAGATCGGGCAAGCCAGCCCCAAAACGTCCTCATATGATGGTGTTAAGGTGAGTCAATAGTTTTTTGTCCTTTTGTCCTAATGAATTTTTGCCATGAACTAACCGCCATGTCCCTTGCAGCGTTGAGGACGTGGACTCTCTTGCGGCTCACTCCAAAAAGATCCTCCTCCAGCAAACGTGCTAGGAGCCAGCTGGTGCCGCGCTGGTGGAGGACGTGAGTGACATCGAGGCAGCCACAACGTCGACTAGGGAGACATAGCCGATGGCTATGTCCATGGGAGAGTTGGTAGAGGTGGGCGCGTTCAGGGCACCCATGGCAGGTGTGGTGCAGCCGGTCATGTTGTCGACGTCGTAGGCAGAGGTGGCACGGCCGGAGCCATCGTCCATGCAGGTGGTCGTGTCCGTGGCGGGGTAGATGGAAGGGGGTGCTCCCAAGGCATCCTTTGTGGATGTGGTGACAGGGCAAGCTTCTGTGTCCATGTCACCCACCCCCTCTATCGCTAGAGGAGCCGCTCTAGAGGAGCTACCGCCTCTAGAGAGGACGACGCCACATGAGATCAGCATGGGACGTCTCGGTCTCTGGTCTGGGTGGCTGCCCTCGATGAATCGGTAGAGGAGAGGAAATGGGAGAGTGTCCACATGGAGGTTGGGGACGCGGTTTGTGCCCTGACCACCATGTTGAGCTCAATGTGCGACATTGTCGCCCCAGTTGGCTAGGTATGATATGACCATGCTTCTGACCGTTATGTTCTCTTTCCGCACCTCTAAGTCTTGTCTTCTTCGTAGATACTTATAGCTCATAGTCGGGAGAAATCCTAGTTCCTTGCTGAGGAGATGTGGCAGAGTGAGGGGTTGGCCGCATAGCTCGCTGCCGCCCATCAGGAGGTGGTTGAGCTTGCTCCTACCGCCCGAGAGGTGGCTGACCTCCGAGTTAGGTAGAAGGATGCTCGCGATGATGCCCATGAGGCTAAGGAGAAGCTCATGGCCCTGATCAAGAGGGCACATGTAGACACCGTGGAGGCCGAGTGGCTATGGAAGGAGTGGGGCGATTTGCTCTAGGTCATAGAGGAGCTCCACACGAGGACTGAGCTAGCTGGCCAGGAGCGCGTCGACGCTCAGCAGCAGATCGACCACCTCAAGGGTGAGCTTTAGAGGGAGAGGTACCTAAAGGTTGCTACTGAGGGCGTGTCCACTAGGCTTGCCATGGATGTCGATCAGCGCTAAGAAGAGGTTCGGTGCCTAGAGGCCAAGGTGACCCAGCAGCACGATGAGGTGCACATGCTTTGAGCGAACATGGACAGTAAGTCTCTGGTTTTCCTTGTTGTCTTTCTCCCTGGAATCCAAGGTAAGCCTTTTGACATGGTTGGTACGTGACTTGGGCAGGTCTCGATGATAAGCTTGGGGTGGAGGTGGTGAAGAGCCGTGGCCTGGAGAAGGAACTCAGCGAGGTGAAGGACACCTTCTAGAAGGAGAGCGACGAACATGACAACCTACGCGTCGCTGTCCAGCTGGTCTGTGACGAGCTCTAGTTGGCCCTAGAGCAGGAGACAAGCTCGCTCATGGTTCATGCCACCCGGATCATGGACCGAGCACATGATATGGCAAGGGGCGCGCTTCGCTTTGGCGTTTATCAATCGTTCACGATCACCTGTTCTCATTATGAGAACATCGATCTGGTGATGATGAGCCAAGGCTTCGCGCCCGTCTATACCGACATCGAGCAGGACGACATCAATAAGGAGGTGGCCCCTAGCGCATGACCTTTCTGCCAAGATAGAGGATGAAATCATCCCCCCAAGGGGTTAGTTAAGTCAGATAGGTCAGGTGGCCTATTTGTAATAAGCGAACAAGTTCCAACCCTCCTATTTCGTTTAAACAAGCTTGTTCTTTTGTTTTGGTTGAACAAATTTATTCTTTCTCCCTTTTATGTGTAAAAAGGGTTAATGCGTTCTGACCCTTCCTGTTGTTAAGACCTTAGAGCTCAAGGTGTGAGCGAGAAAATCTAGTCATGCTAGTAAGCAAGTAGCCGCTGGGACGTAGGTTTCTTGCAGTCCGACCAGTTTTATTTGGCGTTCGTTTCCATAAACCTTGCCTCTAGGTTTTTAATGTGAGAAAGGGTTGGGCACGGTGACTATTTTAGAAAGGGTATATATATACCCTTATTAGCCTCTGAGTGAGACCTGACCCCTTGCCGTTGTTAGGGTCGGTTTCACTAAAGATCGAGGAGATGGTAGCGAAACTGGTAGGAGAAAGCATTTTTTGTTTTAGAAACATTATTCTTAGTTTTCGTACGTACCCCGTCCCTAGGATCTAAGCCATCGTTCTACGACCACACATTCAGTCTCCTTGTGAGTCCAACTTCCCTTGAGCCCCCGTGTATTGCAGGGGTCCGGTCGAGGGGTCAGCTTATCTTTGTGATCATCACCCCATCCATGGGTTTCGTAACTGGAGGGGTTGATCTAACATCACTTGCCTCGATGGCTCGAGTGTCGTGCTCAGTGAGCTCGCTAATGGGCATGTTCGAGTGGAATCTGGGTCCATCGTTCATAACGGGGTCGGCATAGTCCTCATGTGGCATTCCACTTCTCCTTAACCAGCCTCCCGATAGATGCCTAAGTCATACCAGAGACTGACTCAGGTGGCCTGCTGGCCTCTCCTCGATGGAGATTCTATGGTCATGGCTCGAGGTTAGGATCGAATGAGAAGGTTGAGATGACCCTGTCCGCTTCTGAGTGGGTTAGGCAAAGGCTACTAGGGCTCATCTGCATTTTCTCCCTTGGCTCTGTTCGATGCAAGGAGGCCTCGAGCCCTTCATGGGCCGGCCTTCGAACCCCGATCAGTCACCGCTCATGTTGAATGAGACAACTACCGCTTCGTGATGCGATGCGAAGCGTTGTGATGCAATAATTGCATATGCTATGCTTGGATGTATGAGAATGGATGAATGAATGCTCATGCACTGGAAAAGTAAAGTGGGGGTTGGTAAAGTTACCTCGATGGCTTGAGTGATGGGTTTGGGGAGCTCTTATCTGATATGTCCGAGTGGAATCTAGGTTGATCATTCATGATGGAGTTGGCATAACCCGCATGGGGCATCCTATTGCTCCTTACCCATCTATCGGTAGCGGCCCGAGCCGTCCGATCGACTTGGGTGACCCACTGGCCTCTCCACAATGAAGATTCCACTGGTGGGCCCCTCCAAACCCTTCCTAGGAAGGCGGAGGCTAAAGCTTGTGGTGTGGGCAAAAAAACTCTTATCATGCTGGAGAGCAAAAACGTCGTAGCCGCTAGGGCGTAGGTTTCTTGAGGTCCGACCAGTTTTACTTAGCGTTTGTTTCCGCAAACATTGCCTTTACATTTTTAATGTGAGAAAGGGTCGGGCGTGGCGACTGTTTTAGAAAGGATATATATATATATACCCTTATCTAGCCCCTCCAAACCCTTCCTGGGAAGGCGGAGGCTAAAGCTCGAGGTGCGAGCAAAAAAACTCTGATCACGCTGGTGAGAAAAAATGTCGTAGCCGCTGGGGCATAGGTTTCTTATGGTCCGACCAGTTTTACTCAGTGTTTGTTTATGCAATTCTTGCCTTTATGTTTTTAACATGAGAAAGGGTCAGGCACGGTGACTATTTCAAAAAGAATATATATAACATGAGAAAGGGTCAGGCACGGTAAAATCGATAAGAGAAAGCATGCGTAGATTTAATGGTAAAAGCAACATAGCTATTCGATGTTCTAGGTGTTGACGAAGACTTTGCCATCGATGGTCATGAGCCCCTTGCCATTGCTAGGGTTAGGTGTCACTAAAGATCGAGGAGTCGATAGCAAAACCGATAAGAGAAAGCATGCGTAGATTTAAGGGTAAAAGCGACGTAGTTGTTCGATGTTCTAGGCATTGATGAAGACTTCGCCGTCGATGGTCTTAAGCTTATAGGTGCCTAGTCGGAGTACCTCCACAATGACGTACTATCCCTCCCATGGCGAAGAGAGCTTGTGGTGGTTCATGTTGCTCTGGACGAGGCGGAGCACCATGTCCCCGATGTTGAAGGTCCGATCCCACACTTGACGTCTGTGGTACTAGTGTAATGCTTGCTGGTACTTGGCCAAGCGGAGGAGGGCAATGTCACGTGCTTCATCTAGCTGGTCCATAGCATCCTTGAGGGATGCCTCAGCTCCCTGTTCGTCATATGCCCTGACCCTCGGTGCTCCATAATCGAGGTTGGTTGGGAGGATAGCCTCGGAACCATAGACCATGAACAATGGCGTGTAGCTAGTGGCCCAGCTAGGGGTTATCCTTATGCTCCAAAGCATCATAGGAAGCTCCATGACCTATCGTCTGTCAAACTTATTCAACCGGTTGAAGATCCTAGGCTTAAGGCCTTGTAGGACCATGCCATTTGCGCGCTCGACCTACCCGATCATGCGGTGGTGCACCACGATGGCCCAATCGACGTAGATGTGGAATTCATCATAAAATCGAAGGAACTTCTTCCTAATGAACTGGATGCCGTTGTCCATGATAATGGGGTTTAGGTCTCCAAAGTGATGGACGATGTCAAGGAAGAATAACACGACTTTCTTGGACTTGATCACGGAGATTGGTCGAGCCTCTATCCACTTTGTAAACTTGTCTACGGCGATAAGCAAGTGCGTATAGCCCCTGAGCGCCCTCTTGAGAGGTCTGACTAGATCGAGCCCTAGACCATGGAGCCACATGATGGGGATCATTTGGAGTGCTTGGGCCGGCAGGTGGGTCTGCCGAGCGTAGTATTAACACCCTTCATAGGTGCGCACAATCTATTTAGCATCAGCTGCTGTGGTCGGCTAGTAGAAGCCTTGTCAAAACATGTTTTTGACTAGGGTCCTAGCTACAGTATGGTGCCCACAGACCCCACCATGGATATCACCCAGCCACTGCTTCCCTTATTCGATGGGGATGTAGCGCTATAGGATCCTGATATGGCTTCACCTGTAGAGCTCGCTCTCAATAATGACAAAGGACTTGATACAATGTGTGAGCCATGGAGGCTCCATTTTGTCCATCGATAGCGCCTGAGGGAGGAGGTAGTCAAGGTAAGGCATCCTCCAGTCAGCTAGAGGGTCAGGCTCTGTCACTGGATCCTCGTTAAGCTCCATGACTTCAGGGTCAGATGGAGCCGCCGGCTAGTTAGCCCCCGAGCCCAGGGCAGGCGGCCCATCACCGGTCTATTTTGGCTCCTCGTAGCGGACCGAGGGCTTGTACTGATCACTAGCGAAGATGCCCATTGGTGCCGGCTCTCTATCGGATGCCATTTTTGCAAGTGCGTCAGCCGCCTCATTAAGACGCCTTGGGATGTGATTAAGCTCGAGACCGTCAAACTTGTCCTCCAGCTGGCAGACTTCTTGGCAATACGCAACCATCTTGGTGTTGTGGTAGCTTGATTCTTCATGACTTGGTCGATGACCAGCTAGGATTCACCTTGGACATGAAGTCATTGGATACCCAACTCGATGGTGATGCGTAGGCCATTGATGAGTGCCTCATACTCGGCCACATTGTTGGAGGAGGGGAAATAGATGCGAACCATGTACCTCATGCATACCCTGAGGGCGAAATGAAGACTAGCCCCATGCCAGCGCCTTTCTACATCAGCGATCCATCGAAGTACATCATCCAGTACTCTTGGTCGACGACTACTAGCGGCATTTGGATCTCATTCCACTCTACAACGAAATCAGCCAGCACTTGTTACTTGATGGCTGTCCGAAGGGCAAATGAAATGCCTTGACCCATCAGCTCGAGTGCCCTCTTCATGATTCTTTCTGTGGCATCTCGGTTTTAGACGACCTCACCGAGAGGGAAGGACATCACGACTGTCACTGGATGTGACTCGAAGTAGTGACGCAACTTCCTCTTGGCGATAAGGAAGGCGTACAGGAGTTTCTAGATTTAGGGGTAGCGAGTCTTAAATTAGACAAGACCTCGCTAATGAAGTACACAAGACACTACACTTTGAGGGTGTGTCCCTTTTCTTCTCGCTCTACCACTAGGGCGGCGCTGACCACTTGTGTGGTGGCCACAATGTAGAGCAGAAGCGGTTCCCCATCGGTCGGAGGGACTAGGATTGGGGCCTTCGTTAGGAGCTGCTTAACCTTGTCAAGTGCCTTGTGGGCCTCAGGCATCCATTCGAAATAGTCAGCCTTTTTTAGAAGCCGATAGAAGGGGAGACCTCATTCGCCGAGGTGTGAGATAAAGCAGTTGAGCATGGCGAGGCACCCTATAACTCGTTGTACCCCCTTTATGTTCTAAATTTGGCCCATCCTCATGATGGCCTTGATCTTCTCCAGGTTGGCTTCGATGCCACGCTCAGAGATGATAAAACCCTGCAGCATACCCCTTAGGACCCTAAAAACACACTTCTCGAGGTTGAGCTTAATGCCATTTGCTTGGCATTTTGCAAAGGTCTGCTCTAGGTTAGTTATGATCTGGTTAGCCTATTTGGACTTGACCATGATGTCATCCATGTAGGCCTTAATGGTCCACCCGATGAGATCCTTGAAACACTTGAGCATGCAGCGTTGGTACATAGCCCCGTGTTCTGTAGGGCAAACAGCATTGTGACATAGCAGTATGATCCAAATGGGTTGATGAAAGATGTTGCGAGCTGGTCGGACTCTTTCATTGTGATTTGATGATACCCAGAGTTCACATCAAGGAAGCAAAGGGTTTCGCACCCTGAGGTGGAGTCGACTACTTGGTCTATGTGTGGTAAAGGAAATGGTTCCTTTGGACACGCTTTGTTGAGACCCATGTAGTCAACACACATTCTCTATTTCCCACTCTTTTTTTGTACAAGAATGGGATTGGCTAACCACTCAGGGTGGTACACCTCCTTGATGAATTTGGCCACCAAAAGCTTCGCAATCTCCTCGCTGATGGCCCAACGTTTCTCCTCGTCGAAGTGACGTAGGCACTGCTTCACCGGCTTAGAGCCTAGCCTGATCTTCAAGGCATGCTCGGTGACTTCTCTCAAAATGCCTAGCATGTCTGAGGGTCTCCACGCAAAGATGTCTCTGTTGGCGTGTAGGAAGTCACCGAGCGCGCTTTCCTATTTGGAGGAAAGCATGGTGCCGATGCACACCACTTTGGCCTCAGAGCTGCTAGGGTCTATGAGGACCTCCTTGGCTCCCTCTATAGTCTTGAAAGACTCGGCCAACCGCTTGGGGTTAGGCGCTTCTTCGACAACCTCCTCCCTGATGGCCGCAAGCTCTTTGGAGGCGACAATTGCCATGGTGTGTTCGCAACACTCGACCTCGCACTCATAGGCGCGCTGGAAGGAGGTGCCGATGGTGATGACCTCACATGGACCCATCATCTTTAACTTTAGATAGGTGTAGTTGGGGACGGCCATGAACTTCGCATAGCATGGACGTCCTAGGATGGCGTGGTAGGTCCCATGAAAACCAACCACCTCAAAGATAAGGGTCTCTGTCCTATAATTGGTTGGATTCCCAAAGGTGACGGGTAGACTAATCTATCCAAGTGGTATGGCTTACTTTCTAGGTATGATGCCATGAAAAGGCACCCCGGTTGGTTGGATGCACGACCGGTCGATGCCCATGGCGTTGAGCGTTTCAGCGTACAAGATGTTGAGGCCGCTGCCTCCATCCATCAGCACCTTGGTGAGCCGTTTCATGCTGATGATCGGGTCAACCACAAGCAGGTATCTTCTCAGCTACAGGATACTTTCCCGGTGGTCGGTCTGATTAAAGGTTATGGTAGACTCCAACCATTGGAGGAAGGAAGGCGTGGCTGGCTTGGCCATATAGACCTTGCGGCACATAAGATTCTGGTGGCGCTTGGAGTCATAGGCCGCCAACCCTCCGAAGATCATGAGACAGCCATCTAGTGTCGGAAATCCACCATCCTTCCCCTCGGCATCGTCTATGGCTAGCTTAGGCTCCTTCCTATGCTACCCCATTTAGAGCCTCCGGACAAGAACCACTTTATGAGGACGCAGTCCTTGTATAGGTGCTTGATGGGGAAAGCATGGTTTGGGCATGGCCCTTCGAGTAGCTTCTCAAAGTGGTCTGGGGTACCCTCGGTGGGCTTCTGACCCCCTTTATAGTCGGCAGTGGCTAGGAGCAAGCCCTTGCGCCATTGCTTGTTCTTCTTCTTATTGGGGTGGTTGGAGGCACCTTCACCGGCATCCTCATCTCGCTTTGCCTTGCCCTTGGGGTGGTCGAAAATTGCCCCGACCGCCTCCTCTCCCGAGGCATGGCTGGTGATGATGTCGAGGAGCTCCTTGCTGGTTCATGGGCCCTTACATCCCAGCTTATGAACCAGGGACTTGTAGATGGTCCTAGATAGGAAAGCTCCTATGACGTCGGCGTCGGCGACGTTAGGCAGCTCGTTGCACTGCCGGGAGAAGCGCCGGATGTACCCATGAAGAGTTTCCCCAGACTTGTTGTAACACCCCGGTGTTACGATTCTTTTTAGCGCCGTGATTTAGGCCTCAGTAAAGTTTTCGAAACGAGTTTCTCGGATTTTTGATTTAAAACGTATTCGACACGATACGCGAATCCTGTGTGATGTAGTTTCGTGGATTCAAATAAACGTCTAGGTTAAATTTCAGTGCGTAAAAATATTTAGGAATGTCGAACGACGATGCTAGCGGACGATTTGCCCTGTTAGCTTAAGCATGAAAAACAATTTTTATAAATAAAATAAAATCTATTAATAAATAGAACGATATATATATATATACATATACACACACACACACATATATATATATGTATATATATATATATATATATATATATATATATATATATATATATATATAGAACTACTGTTCTGTAGCTGGCCATAGAATAACTTATTCTGTAGCCACTTTGAGTTACGATAATTACTATGTTAATTTATGAGATTATAGTAACTCCTTACTAAGTGGTTTACTATAAAGTTATGGTAAATATTCCCATATGTTATAGTAACCCAACTATCGTAAATATATATTGACATTATGGTAAATTAGTATATAAAATTATGGTAAATAGAGGTGGCTACAGAATAACTTATTTTGTAGCCGGCTGCTGAATAGCCTCTCCCATATATATATATATATATATATATATATATATATATATATATATATATATATATATATATATATATATATATATATATATATATATATATGTGTGTGTGTGTGTGTGTGTGTGTGTGTGTAGCGCGTGCTATTGGAGTGGTATCGGAGAGCTTGGATCAAAAGCATATGCGGCCAGACATTTCACGCAACAGCACGTATTATATTTTTCTAATCCTCCTTGGCTCCTCGCACTTTGAGAAGCCGGTCGACAGGAACAAACAAATTGCGAGATTTGTTTTATCCTTGCAGCTTTCCATTGTTTTAGAAAATCGATGTGCTTGGCAGAGGTAGCCATGTGCGTATAGATATTTGAATTCATGCACCACGTCCTGGTAGCGTAGAGCTCTAGCTTCAGCAATTATATAAATTTTTCCTGTCCCTCCACGTCTGCGCGTTTCCGGCCACGTTATGCATGCCGACCATCCTTGCTGCTGCCTGGCACGTCAAGCAATCAACGTTGCTGCTCTCACTCTCTGCTTCGCTTGTCTTGTCTGTCTTCAATTGTTTTTCCACGCCGATCGGACAACGTGTTCGTCTGCACTCGCTCAGGCCTTGCCCCTTGTTTTCTTTCGCGCTGCTACCGACGCTGCTGCTTTTATTTCTTTCCCTCGGCTTCGTGAATACGTCTGCTGCTCTTGGGCACTGCTCCTCCTCCCCGTGCGCCGGTTCGCTCTCCGCCGCCTAGGCGCACGCGTGTGCCCACAGCACCGGCTTTGGCCGAGTCCGCCGTCGTCGGTTTCTCCCGCGCTCCTCTTCCTTTTCCCCGCTCGCGGTCACCGCAGCACCACGGCACCTTTTCCTTGCGCGCCTAGGCCCGTGAGGCATCGGCGCCTCTCCTTCTTCCTTCCTGCAGCGTCCACGCCCGAGCTCTCCGCACAGGTGCCGGCTTTCCCCGCGCTGGAACTGCCGCTCTGCTCCTCGGCTGTCGCACCCACGAGGCCATCCCCACCCGCCTTCGCCCGCTCACCCCCCCGGGCGCCCCTCGGTCCCGCAGCTGCTGTGCCGCATCCGGCCACCCGCGTCACCTGGCCGCCTCGCCAATCCTCTCGCTGCTGCTGCCTCGCGCGGGCGCCCTGCCATGGCCGGACATCTTCCCCGGCTAGGTCTCCTGCTATTGACCGCATTGCCCCGCACCACCGCCACGGCTCTCCTCTTCCTCCTCCACCGTGCCTGCCTTGGATGCGCCCGTCGCCGCCGTGCCATGCCCGCTCGGCACCTTGGTGTCCGTGCAGCTCCACCTCACCGCGCTGCCCCACTGCGGCCGGAGCCGTTGGCATTTCCCCGTGCCGCCTCGCGTCTCCTCCACCGCCGGCGAGCCGCCGATTGGGCCGGCGGATCGATTCCCGTCCGTGCTCTGTTTTGGAGATGAAGAAAGGGACCCAGGGGTAAGAAACGAGTAGTTGCAGGGTTCTTTTTGCAAATTACGTGACCCATATGAATAGTAGTGTACTAAATAAGGAGAAGCGTAGGGTTGTTTCTGCTTAATCGCTAGGACTGTCGGGCAGGCCGCGCGTTGGGCCGGTTTTGCCGCTGACCGCGCGTTCAGCCGGTTGCCTACGCCTGGGCCGGCCTGGTTTCTTCTGGGGCGCGCATCCGTGCTTGGTTTACTGGGCCGCTAGCGAGCCGCGCCTTGCTGGGCCGCCTGCGCTGGGCCACCCGCTGTGCTACGCCTGGGCCACGCAGGCCGTGCCCACCTGGGCCACCTTGACCGCTGGGCCGAATAGCTGGCCGCTGGCTATTTAGTTTTATGAAACATGTGTTAATTAATTTCAGTAACAAACTTGGAAAAATCAATATAAAATTGTGTGGGTGTCCAAAAATGATGAAACCAGTTTTGTTAGTCTCCTAACATCATGCTCTACATGTTAGTATATTTTGTTCACATAGTTGGATAATATTCTTAGGAAGCTATATAATTAATTAGAGATAATTAATGTTGTAAAATATAAACTTGTAGGAATTTCCATGATAAGTTGGTAATATTGTTGAATCTGAAAATTTTTATAGTAGACTCCTAGCAGTATTAGTTACCTGCCGTATTTTTTGTAGCTCCGGAATAACTAGTTGCTAATTAGATAATGATGTCTTATTTCAAATAGTGATTAAATCGATAGAATAAAATATAGAAACACCGTTGGTTTATATAACTGAAATAATTATTGGGAAATAGTGTCTTATCCAACAACATGTATATGTAGCCTAAGTACAGTCGTCGTTAGAACTAGCTCGTTCACTTGATAGACGTAGAACGTATTTATATGAGTCACGATTGTAGTCAGTTGATCATACCCTTGCATTTCATTACATTGCATATCGTGATAGGGACGTCGATGGATCACGGAGTCATCGGGAGTTGCTGGAGAAATGGTGCTTTTAGAGATCATGTCGCCATGATGGAAAACTAACTTCTGCTTATATTTTACCCAGGCAAGCCCCGGTGCATAACCCCTACTTTCTGCAGTTTAAATTATAATTGTGCATTAAGTTTTAAGGAGTTGAATGAAACCACTTGCATATATATATTTATCCTATGAGTCTTACTAGTATGACAGGATCGTGTAGATTGCTATGCTACAGGACTCCGGTAGAAGTCGAGTGATTGCCTGTCACTCGCGAGAGATAGGAAATATATTATTTGATTACTATCACTTGGAAAATATGAAAATGGTGGAAAGGAAAATGGTGACCGGGCAGGGATGTGGTTTGGGTATTGGTGGGTGTAAGAAGTTGTGTCGCCGCGGAGGCGGGTCATAGCTTGGTTACACCGTTTTCCCCTGTCTGGTCAGTTAAGGACCAATCATTGCATATGACTCTAGGCAGGTCATAGACTTATTATCCCGAGCACATACTTGTGTATGGGCACTTGGAAGACTTGTTGCTCTCTTGTCGCAGATCCGGCTCTTTCTGGACTGACTGTCAGGGTTTTGTTTTGGTGGAGGAGGTCCTTGCGCCGCACTGAGTCCGAGACTCAGGGGCGGGGGCTTGGAGTCCCAGTTTGGACGGGGACCTGGACACCCGAGATAGGAGAGTGATGGGTTGGTCCTGCTTATGCCTGGGGTACAAGCGGGGCGTGTGTTTTCGGGGTACCCAGCTGGGGGCATTGATTCGCGAATCACCGGGCTATCCGGTACGGCTTGTCTACGGTTTAGCATCGTAGTAAGAACTGAAGATGAAAGATGGAAGATGGAAAAGGAAATCTGATTGCTTACCACTTGCTTGAAAGTAGTACAGGTGCTTACATAGAATGGTTAGTTAATGAACCAATGCGGCTATTAATAAAAATCGAATATAAGGACACACGTTTAGTAATGCTTCCTGCAAATGCAATGAACCCACAAGCCAAATAGCTTTGCATATCCTTGGAGTCTTTTCTTTTCTCCTATCGGGTAAGTCTTGCTGAGTACAATTGAGTACTCAGGGTTTTATTCCCCCTGTTGCAGGTAACAGGTGGACGCTTGAGCTGACCTTTGTGTGTGGATTCCTCCTGGTGGGCTCAGAGAGGATTTTCTTTACGCTACGATCGTAGTTGTCAATTATAACTCTCACAAAATACTTTTACAAACGAACGTTTTATAATCTGTTGTCGTAGTCTATATATCAATACTTCATCCTATCATTAATAGATATTCATTTCCGCTGTAACTCTGTTCACATGATTTCATTCCGCTGTTATATTAATAAATATTATACTCTGATGTTGTATTAAAAGTGATGTAAGAAATGGTTACGAATGATGTAAGCTTTGTTCTCTCATTTGTGATTCTGGTGGCAAAAATGTGGATTTTCGGGTTCTCCCTTGGGGTGTGTCCGATGGAACCAAGTAATCTAGTGTTCTCCCCTGAGTGCTTAGTGTCTAATGGAAGACAAGCACTCCTATGAGGCATTAGATTAGGCGGTTCTGCCACACTTTTGTCGGTAGTTTTTGAGATCCCATGGGTTCCTAGGATGTATGTATGTGCCCTAGAAGTTTCCCACGAAGATTTCTTTTAGGCGCCCAACTTTGGATTCGGTTGGACGGAAGGTGTTCCAACCATGTTCGCACCAAATTGGCCTGGAACGATGGAAGGTTGTGGATAATGAAATCATCACTATTCACTCCACCGACTTGGCAAGCAAGCCAATAATTCTTGAGCCACAGTCTAGGGTTTGTTTCCCCAAGGTATTTCGGGATGTTGGTCGGTGGTTGGTACCGTGGTGGAAAGACGACGTTGAGGATGTGTCGACCAAAGTGAAAGCTCTAGTTTGGTTTTGGTGAATTGATAAACCCTAAGTACTAACCTAGTTTATCAAGTGATCATGAGATAGGTAGCACACTCCAAGTGGTGAAGCAAATGAAGATCATAGCATGACAATGATGATGATCAAATGCTTGGACTTGGAAAGAAGAAAGAGAAAAACAAAAAGCTCAAGGCAAATGTATAAACCATAGGAGTTATCTTGTTTTGGTGATTAAGACACTTAGAGAGTGTGATCACATTTAGGTTTGATAGCTGTACTATTAAGAGGGGTGAAACTCGTATCGGAATGCGGTTATCAAAGTGCCACTAGATGCTCTAACTCATTGCATATGCATTTAGGATCTAGTGGAATGCTAACACCCTTGAAAATATTTGTGAAAATATGCTAACACATGTGCACAAGGTGATACACTTGGTGGTTGGCACATTTGAGCAAGGATGAAGAAGTTAGAGGTAAAGAAGAGTTAGTCTCGCTGGTCACAAGGTGACCGAATGCTGGTTCTAGTGGAATCGACGCGTCTGGTCAGTTGTGCTAGCAGAGATGCTGGCGTCAGTCAAACGATCGGACGCTGGGTCTTGAACGACCGAACGCTGGCGAGGTGTGTCCGATCCTGTTGTTGGGCAGCACATAGAGGCTAGGGTCTCTGACTGGACGCTGGCAGGGTCCGGTCGTGCATGACCGAACGCGTTCGGTGGGCAAAATGCGTTTCTGGAAACTTACTAGAAACGACCGAACGCTGGAAGCTGAGTGTCCGGTCAATAATAGCGCAGTGTCCAGTCAACTCAAGTGGCCATTGAAATCGGAACACGTGGCTGTCGTCGAGCGATCGGACGCTGAGGTCCAGCATCCGGTCAACATGACCAGAGCATCTAGTCAGCCCGCGTTGTGCTCAGTGAAGGGGTATAATAGCTCTATTTCATGGGGGCTTCTATTTAAGCCCCATGGCCAGTTGAAGCTCACACCTTTGGCCATTTTCATTGACATAACAACCTTGTGAGCTTAGCCAAAGCCCTCCCACTCATCTCCATCATCGATTTATTATCTTTGTGAGATTGGGAAAGAATCTAAGTGCATTGCTTGAGTGATTGCATCTAGAGGCACTTGGTGTTCATGTTTCGCTGTGGATTTCGCTTCTTACTCTTGGTGGTAGCCACCACCTAGATGGCTTGGAGCAGCGAGGATCGTTGAGCAGAGAGTGGTGATTGTCTCCGGCTCTAATCGTGGTGATTGTGAGGGGTTCTTGACCTTTCCTCGGCGGAGAGCCAAAAGGTACTCTAGTGGATTGCTCATGGCTTGTGTGATCCTCATCTTGTGTTGGTTGTGTAGCACCCTATTGAGGGTTTGGAGTGTGATGCCAATTAGCGCGTGAACCTCCAAGTGAGTGAATCGCCACAACGAGGAGTAGCTTGCCGGCAAGCAAGTGAACCTTGGTAAAAATCATTGTGTTCATCATTTGATTCTGAGGTGATTGGTCTTCATTATTATTCATCTTTGTGATTGATTGGTTCCTTCATCTACATGGTGGTATAACCTTCTTAATCACTCTCTTTACATTACCGCAAACTAGTTGTCAAGCTCTTTAGTGTAGCTAGTTGTGAGAGCTTGCTTGATTGGTTGATGTGGCTCTTTAGTTAGCCTTTGAGAGCACACTAATATAGGATAGTGTCATAGCTATTGTGTGAATAGATACTATCTAAACTAGAATTGTGGTAGGTGGCTTACATTTTGAGTAGGCTAGCGCAACACTTGCTTCGCCTCATAATTGTCTAACTATTTTGTTAAGTGTTGTTGTAGAAATTTTTATTAGACTATTCACCCCCATCTAGCCATTAGGACCTTTCAAGTGGTATCGGAGCAGAGATCACCGTGATTTGAGGCTTAACAACCTTCGGTGTAAAAATGGCTCAAATCAACAACACCAAGAAGCCACCCTAATTTGATGGCACAAATTATCCTTATTGGAAGTCAAAGATGACCACACACATCAAGTCAATTAATAGAAAAGTATGGAAGATAGTTGAAACCAAAATTGAGATTGGTGATCCAGAGAATCCCATCGCCACCGAAGAAGTGCTTCTCCAAAACAATGACATTGCTCTAAGTGCTATTCATGATGCAATTGATGAAAGAACATTTGAGCAAATCAAGAATATTGAGATGGCTCATGAGGCTTGGAAGAAATTTAAAGAATCATTTGAGGGCACTCAAGCCGTGAAGGGTGCAAAGTCATACATCCTCAAAGAGAAGT
Organism: Miscanthus floridulus; assembly: GCF_019320115.1. Lineage (NCBI taxonomy): Eukaryota > Viridiplantae > Streptophyta > Magnoliopsida > Poales > Poaceae > Miscanthus > Miscanthus floridulus. Next base: position 8,066,376 of record NC_089585.1, read on the forward strand.
TTGTAAGCTTTAAGATGAAGGAGGATGAGAGTGTGCCGGAGATATTTCATAAGCTTCAAGTGCTTATCAATGATCTCAAAGCACTTGGAGAAGAGGTGAAGGACAAGGACTTCTCCCATAAGTTCTTGAGATGCTTACCTTCAAGATTTGGCACATTGGTCACAATTCTAGTGAGGAGTGGTTTGGACACCATGACACCAAATCAAGTGTTGGGAGACATCATGACCGATGATACATATAGAGATGAAGATGAGAAGGAAAAAAAGAAGGAGAAGAAAGATGAGAAGAAGGATGAGAAGAAGAGCGTGGCATTCAAGGCCACATCATCCAAGGGAAAAGCTAAGCAAGAAACATCAAGTGAAGATGATGATTCATGCGATGATGATGATGATGAGAAGATGGCTCTCTTTGTCAAGAGATTTGGCAAGTTTATGGTGAAGAAGGGCTATCATGCTAGGAGGAAGAAGTCTTCATCCAAGAACAAAGAAGAGTCAAGAAGGTGCTTCAAGTGTGGAAGCAAAGATCATCTTGTTGCTCAATGCCCATATAATAGCGACAATGATGATCACAACAAGAAGAACAAGAAGGAAAAGAAAGAGAAGAAGGATAAGATGGCCTTCAAGAAGAAGAAGGGTGGTTCATATGTAGTCACTTGGGATAGTGATGCTTCCTCAAGTGATGATGATGATGATAACAAGACCACCAAAAAGAAGGTTCTTGCAAGCATTGCTATCAATGAGAAGCCATCTCTCTTCGAATCTTCATCATGCTTTATAGCTAAGGCCACTAAGGTACAATCTTGTGATGATGAAAGTGATGAAGAACATGATGATGAAAATAAACATGAAAATGAAAATGATAGTGATAGTGATAATGATGAACCTACTAAAGATAAATTATTTGACATGCTAGAGGATGCTAGAGAACACTTTGACATCAAGAGAAGGGAATGCAAAAGCTTGCGTAAGGAACTAAAAGACCTTAACCAAGCCTTTGATGAGCTCAATGCATCTCATGAGAGGCTAGAGGAAGCCAATGAGAAGCTTGGCAAAGCTCACAAAAAGCTTGAAAAGGCTCATTCCTCTTTACTTAATGAGCAAAATAAAAGAAAGCATGTTGAAACTTGTAATGTAGGTTTAACTTGTGATATAATTGATGAATCACTATCTATGCCTATCATTGTTGCTCCCACTAACCCTTCTTGTAGCACTTCCACTTCTACCTCATCTAGTAGTGATGGTCTCACTTGTGACACCTCACTAGTGGTTGAGAATGAGAACCTCAAGAAGGAGGTCAATAAGCTCACTCACACCTTAGCTAAAGCTTATGGTGGTGAGGACCGCTTGCTTATGTGCTTGGGTAGCCAAAGAGCTTCTCTCTACAAAGAGGGATTGGGCTACACCCCTAAGAAAGGCAAGGCGGCCTTTGCTCCTCACAAGACTAGTTTTGTGAAGAACAATGGTCGGTTTTGCACTAGTTGCAAGCAAGTTGGTCAGGTAGAGCAAAAATGCATGAACAAGAAATCACAAGCTAATGTATCATTCATAAAGCTTGATTCATGTTATATGCTTACTAAGGATACAAATGGTGTGAAGGCTAAGTTCATTGGTAAACCATGGATGGGCTCAAAGAAGAAAGTCATTTGGGTACCAAAGAGCTTAGTGACTAACCTTCAAGGACCCAAGTAAGTTTGGGTACCTAAAAAGAATTGATATTCTTTTATGGGCTAATTACAAAGCTGGAGGAATGCATTGGGTTCTTGATAGTGGGTGCACTCAACACATGACCGGTGATGTAAGAATGTTCAACTCAATCAACACCAATGGCAATAGTGGTTATGATAGTATCACATTTTGTGACAATGGCAAAGGCAAGGTCAAAGGGCTTGGTAAGATTGCAATATCCAATGACATGAGAGAAAGGGGAGAGGATCTTAAGAACCCTAGAACAAATCCCCATCTCGATTTTGATTCAAAAGAAGCAGATTCAAAAGAAAAGAAGGGGAAGAGGGGAAGGGGATAATCTTGCAGATCTCGAATCAAACCAAAAGAAAACCCAAATTGGAGATCTCAAATCAAACCAAAAGAAAAACCAAATTGGGTTCAACCGAACCCTAACCCTAACTCGAATAAAGAAGGGGTAGAGAGTGATTCGGATGAACTCTGAGAAGAAAGAAATCAAAAGAAAAGCGAAACCCTAACCCAGATCCCCATTCGGATGAACTCTGAAAAGAAAAGAAATCAAACAAAGAGAAAACCGAATCGATCGAATCAAATCAGAAAAGAAACCCTAACCCTAGAGCTAAACCCTAATCCCCAACACTGGTTCGGATAAGAGAAAAGCATATCCAGATCGAAGAAGGGGAAAGGGGGAACGGACCTACCTCGCCGTGCGTCGGGATGGCCTTTCACCAACATGGGAGAAGAAGGGCCAAGCCAGGGGGCAGCTGCTCGCTGGGATCGGCCAAGGGGGCGCCGTGGCCAGGCCGCTCGACGGCGGCGTGCTCACCCATTGGGGAGCACGCGCGCCGGCGAGGGGGCCGGCAACGGCGCCATAGCTGCCTCGCTCCACCGCCTTCGCTCACTCTTGGTCGCAGCTCGCTGCGCTGAGGTAGAGAGAGAGGAGAGAGTGGCAAAGAAGAGAGAGAAGCAGAGAGTGCGAATGGCCTAGGGTTTTCCGGTCGGAGGCCGCGGCTGTGGTTTTGTTCGCGCGAAGACGCCGCATAGCCGTCCGATCGGCTCCAACGGCGCTAGATGCGCGGGCCAACATCGTGGCCCAGGCGGGCGAGAGCGCGAGGCCGAATTCCCGGCCCAGGCCTAGGTTGCGGCCTGGGCGTGGGGGAGCGTGCGGGACAGCGCGCGCGCGCATGGGCCAAAAACAGTGAAAGAATCAAGATCCGTTTTTTCTTTTTTATTTTCCAGTAATTGCTCATTTCTAGAAAATGAAAAATAGCTCAAAGAAAATAGAAAAAGTAGTTTGTCCTGTGGGAAAAATTCATTAAATTGAATTATTTTTCCGCTGCTAAAGAAATTATTTATTCTCCAGTTATTTTTAACCAATGTGGTATTTAATTGAAGAAAAAGAGATTTGACATGATTATGATGTTGTTATTTTCTGACCAATGTTGTTAATAACAATATCATAATTTTAATGATTTATGCATTAATTTTACTTCTACCCAACGGTGATGTAGAATTAGTGTATGAGAACAGTTGTAAAAGTTAATGATTTATGTATTAATTCTATTTTTGCCCAACGATGATGTAGAATTAGTGTATACGAACAGTTGTATGTTTTGATTTTGATCAACGTTGGAATCAAGGCATGCAAATGGTATTATTTTTGTATTAAGAAAAGTTTTGACCTGGCCTTCATCTTGTTTGAGTTGGACTAGGTAGTCACCTCACCGTGTCCCATTGATCTTGTGGCACTGGTGAGGGAGACAAACAAGATTGATGCCGCTTGGGCAACTAAAGAGAGGGATTTTGAATCCTGAAAGATGTCCTATGACTTTGAGCATAGGAAGAGGGTCACTGCCAACAAGAAATTTTTGGCTGTGATAAAGAACACAATTGAGTCTATAATTGTGGGCTAAATCCCATAGTGTGACATGGTCACCGAATACCTCGATAGAATAAAGAGTCAGTTCACTAGCTCTTCAAAGACATATGCTACCCAGCTGATAAAGCAATTGGTGACAGAAAGTTAATTTGGAAATTATGGTATAAGAGAGCTCATGATACGCCGTCGAAATTATGGCACTATCGTTTAGGCCATATTTCGAGGGGGAGAATAAAAGACCAGTTAAGAATAATATTCTTCCTCCATTAGAGCTCTCAGATTTAGAACAATGCAGAGAATACATAAAAGAAAAGTATGTAAAGAAAGTTAAGAAAAGATGTCAAACGAAGCGCAGGAATTCTACAGATTATTGATACATATATCTATGGTCCGTTTCCTGTAAAGAGTATGGATGGTTATGATTCATTCATAATATTCACAGATGATTACTCTTGTTATGGCTACATTTATCCAATGAAAGAAAGAACAAAAGCATTGGATAAATGTAGATATTTAAAGGCAAAAGTTGAAATTCAACGCAATTTAAAGATTAAGATAGTCAGGTCTGACCATGGGGGAGTACTACGGTCGGCGTACCCTAAAAGAATGGTATAATAGCCTAGTATTCTACACCAGGCGAACCTCAGTAGAATAGAGCAGCTAAAAGAATCAATCGTACCCTGATGGATATGGTGGGCAGTATGATAAGTTACTCCACCTTACAGTTGAGCCTGTGAATGGAGGCGTTAAAACCGACATTCATATTCTCAATAGAGTACAAAGTAAGTCGGTGCCCAAAACACCGTATGAGTTGTGGACAGAAAGAGTACCCTCACTAAACACTTAGGTGTGTGGGAGAGCCCTGCTGAGGCTAAAGTATTTAACCCATACATTTATCCAATGAAAGAAAGAACAGAAGCATTGGATAAATGTAGATATTTAAAGGCAAAAGTTGAAATTCAACGCAATTTAAAGATTAAGATAGTCAGGTCTGACCGTAGGGGAGTACTACGATCGGCGTACCCTAAAAGAATGGCATAGTAGCCCAGTATTCTACACCGGGCGAACCTCAGCAGAATAGAGTAGCTAAAAGAATCAATCGTACCCTGATGGATATGGTGGGCAGTATGATAAGTTACTCCACCTTACAGTTGAGCCTATGAATGAAGGCGTTAAAACCTGACATTCATATTCTCAATAGAGTACAAAGTAAGTCGGTGCCCAAAACACCGTATGAGTTGTGGACAGGAAGAGTACCCTCACTAAACACTTAGGTGTGTGGAAGAGCCCTGCTGAGGCTAAAGTATTTAACCCATACATTTATCAGTTAGATCCCAAAATAGTAAGTTGCTATTTGTTTGGCTACCCAGAAAAGTCAAAAGTTTTTCATTTTCTACTGTCCAGAGAGACATACAAAGTTTGTGAAACGAGACACGCTGTCTTCCTAAAGGATGAATTGATGAGGGGGAGCATGGTAGCTCGAGAAATTGACCTTGAAGTGAAGCGGGTGTATGGCCACTCCAATGTTTCATGTGCCATTTTTCTCACTACCTGCTATCGCTGCACCGACAGTGCTAGATGCTGTGGTGCCAGCACCTGTTGTTATCCCACCTGTGGCAACAATGAATGACAATGAGGAACCTGTTCTTCAGGATCCAATAGAACCTATTGCCACACATGAGGGGGAGCAACAGCAGCCTCAAATAGAAGATGTGTCAAATATGAAGGCCCCTAGAAGGTCTCAAAGAGTTAGAAAATCAGCTATTCCTGCTAATTATGAAGTGTAAAACACTAAGGAATTTCAAATGGAGGATGATCCCACCCTGTTTGAAGAAGCCATGAGTAGTGATCATTCATCAAAGTGGCTTGAGGCCATGAAAGATGCAATGAAATCAATGAATGTCAATAAAGTTTAGGATTTGGATATAATTCCTAAAGGGGCAAAAACAGTAGACTGTAAATGGGTCTATAAAACAAAACTTGACTCTCAAGGAAATATAGAGAGATATAAAGCGCGACTTGTGGCAAAAGGCTTTATGCAAAGAGAAGGGATTGATTACAATCAGACCTTTTCTCCAGTCTCATGTAAAGTTTTCTTCAGAATCATAATGGCATTAATGACACATTATGATTTAGAATTACATCAGATGGATGTAAATACGGCATTTCTCAACGGAAACTTGGAGGAAAATGTTTACGTGGCACAACCGAAAGGTTTTGTCATGGAAGGAAAAGAACGAATGGGATGCCGCCTAAAGAAATCCATTTATAGATTAAAACAAGCTTCAAGACAGTGGTACTTGAAGTTTGATCAGACAATAAAGAATTTTGGGTTTTAAAGAGAATGTAGAGGACAATTGTGTCTATGCAAAGTTTAAGAATGGGAAGTTTATCTTCCTTGTCCTGTATATGGATGATATCTTACTTGCTAGTAGTGATGTCAGTCTACTACAAGAGACAAAGAAGTTTTGTCCTCAAAACTTGATATGAAAGATCTTGGTGAAGTCTCATTCATTCTAGGGATCGAGATTCACCGAGATAGAAGAAAAGGGGTATTAGGACTGTCACAAAAGGCATACATAGAAAGAATCTTAAAGAAATTCAGTATGCACAAATGTAGTCCCTCACCTGCTCCTATAATCAAGGGCGATAGATATGGAGATTTTCAATGCCCTAGGAACCAATATGAGCTCAATCAAATAAAAGTGGTTCCATATGCTTCAGCTGTCGAAAGCTTACAATATGCTCAAGTATGTACATGCCCTGACTTGGCATTTGTTACCGGGTTACTTGGCAGATTCCAGAGCAATTCTGGAACAGAACAATAAAATTAGTAAAGTCTTGCATTATTTGCAAGGAATGAAAGGCCTCATGATGACGTATAGAAGATCTGATTCACTCCACATAGTGGAAAATTTAGATTCTGATTATGCGAGAGATGATAGAAAATCCACGATGGGATAGTATTCACTCTCAAAAAGGGGAGCTATTTCATGGAAAAGCTCAAATGCAAACCATCACTACATCGTCCACAATGTATGACAGTTTGTAGCGTGATATGAGGCAACGGGGTAGGTGAACAGACTAAAGAAGTTCATACCCGATTTGAAGGTGGTTGACGACATCTATAGATCACTTAAGTTATACTACGATTATAATCTGGCAGTACAGTATGCTCACAACATAAGTCAAGTGGTGCTGCCAAACACATTGACATAGAGTATTATGTTGTGATAGATAAAGTTCGGGATCAAGTCATAAGTCTTGAGCATATAAGTACAGAAAAGATGCTCACGGATCCACTTACAAAAGGCTTACCACCCAACGTGTTCAGAGAACATGGTGTTCAGAGAACATGTAGCTAGCATGGGTTTAAGGGAAAGCCTAAAATTCCTGGACAAAAGAAGGCCCAAAGATAAGTATCTATTTCAGAACAGAGTAGTGTGTTGTAGCTATTAAATCTATCGGCAATGGACCATGACGATGAGACATGCTCTATGCGCTAATTTATAATGGAATAAACAAAAGTAAATGATATGAAATTGAAAGATGGAATGAGATCAAGGGGGAGAATGTTAGTTGATCTCCACCAATAGGCCCAACGGCCTATTGGGCCCTTGCCTCTGCGCCCTGATCGGGGGCGCCCAACCCTAATAGGTTGGTGGGCCCCTGTCGCACATCACATATAAAAATAGGTGGGGATCACGGCTTGAGTCATGAGGTTGGTCTGAGACGCCATGATCCCACCGATAGAAATCCTAATCCGATCTACAGTGTGCTGCCAGCGACGGGATGCCCCACCACACCGCTGTCGCCTCTGCAGGGTCTCCACCGATCCACTGGATCGCCACCCCACCTCCTCACCACCGTGCCGAGCATCGGTGTCCGCGAGGCGGCATCCAGGGTGAACTTGGCATCTACGTTGCTGCGGCCCAACTATGCTAAGGCGAGGAGCCTTACCTGGATCTACGGTTACACAGAAAGATACACCACAATCCTAACAAAATCTGCCTTGGGTTCATGATCCTTTGGGGCTTTAGTCTTCCTTGCCTTCAAGTGTGTATTAAACCCTGGCACTTCTGTTGTGTTGCCTTCTTCTAGAATCACTGTCCATTTTATGGCTTTAAAGAAATGTTCTACACTTTTCTTATATCAGTCGGTACTTGTTGAATCCAATTCATCTCATTGGTTGCTGTGGGACATGTCATTGGATCCTGACCTACGTGAGGGTAATCAGCCTGAGCGCTAACATTCACTTTCATGCTGTGGGACATGTCGCGAGTCAAGAAATGAACCTGACAATTTATCCATGTAACAAAAAATTGTATAATTTGCATGGTTCCTCTCTTATGGCAGTGCTCCTCCCGTTTTGTTCAAAGAAAACATTTATCGGATAATCAAGTTTATAGTCGGGATTTATGTCTTGTACATGCAGGCAGTAGGCCACAAATGTGACTACCCAGTTTAATTTTGATAAGCGAGCGACACGCCTGAACGGTTTATATGCTTTGATCATTGCACTGAAGTACATGTCCCATGTTCAGTTCACTAGAGCCCCCGCACCTGGTGGGAGGAGACCGCTACTAAGGTCGCTAAGGATGAAAGAAGGCGTTTCAATGGTTTGGTGATCTACACATACTAGAATCTTTGGAAGGAAAGAAACCAAAGAATTTTCAATAACGCTGAAGAATCGTCATTGCAAGTGGCTTCAAGAATTAAAGAAGACATTAAGCAAATGATGAGGGTGTTCCAAGGGGCATTCTAGGAAGGGGGCTAGCAAGCCGGCCATTCTGGTTGTATACGTGGTTTGGGGGGATTTTTACCCCTGTTTGTTTGCACAGCTCCTCGGGCTGTGGCTATACATAAACCTTCTTTATTCCTTCCTTATTTGAGAGGCAGACTCCTGCTGTTCGTTAAAAAAAACATAGTCCCAGCCAAATGGAACATACTCCTCAATTAACCAATTTAAGCGAAGCTTAACCATGATTTGGTGCTGAAAGCATCTGCAAAATGTATGGTTGAATCACCGAGGATTTATCATTTCATCGATTGGAAGAAGCTGCTTTGTGAATAGGATGTCATACTCATTACATTTTGCACAACATGATGAAGAGTACTGCATAATCTAACGATTGATTTTTTTAGACGAACAAACCGTTTCTATTCACAAAGGAGATCTTTTAAGAGTTGTCGAGGTTGTAATCGATTCCTACGAGACCGTCACCAAACAATCCATGAATGAATGTTAGGTTGGGCCTCCTCAAATCGCATGTGGGAAGACCCGCATGCACAGCAACCACAAAATGCTCTAAAAGCCATCCATAAACACTGTCTAAGCCACTTTGGAATCAGTCTAAAAAGTAGTCGATAGCAAAGGGTATATATATGTCTATAAACTACTATAATAAGAAATAAAAAATATTTCTTTTTCCTCTGACTTCTCTTTCCCTTATTGGTATCTGTCACCAAGTCGTTGCTACTCCCGTCGACCCTCCTCGCCCTACATTGCTAGTTCCACGCCTTGGAGGTCACCGCCTTAGCCCTCCGTGGGCTCGTGAGGTTACCACCCTACTCATCCGTGGCGGCCCACGAGGTCACTGTCTCGGTCGTTTGTCCATCTACCAATCTACGTGCCAAACATAACGGGTTTGCCAAAATAGGGATGCGGCTAGAAAAGAAGCTCAAATCCAATCCGGGAAGGAGAAAGCCTCATTTGGTCAGGGCGAGGCCCATTTGAGACGGCATCAGTCTCATCCAGACCGAGAAGAGGTGACCATAGCAAAGGTGTAACGAGCTGAGGCATTGACATTCCTAGAGGAGACGGGGAGTCGAGGGTGAAAGGGACGTGGACAATTGTATTTCTAGTGTTTTTTATTAGTATAGTGGACCTATGTGTATAGTTTATTTGTGTTTTTGGTATTGTAGCAAAATAAGTAGCTGGGCTACTTAGTCTAAATATATTGTGGTTGCCCGCATAGTGTTCAGGAGGATTCGGCCAGCCATCACCCACCTGACTAGAGGGACTGAGAAATTAGTCGAGTACAAACTTATCTCTAAGCTTTAATCGTTCATAAGAGGCCGATCATGAAGTCACCGAAGAAAGTTCATATTGCTAGTATTTGAGTACTTCCTCCGTTTAGGAATACGAGGTATCCAACTAATTTTAGGATATATTATGTGATACAACAAATGATACGTATAACCCTAGTTGATTATTATGTTTAGATTGGTGACAGACATTAATAATATGTGTATGTGAATGTTGCCTTTTGAAGAATTTGTTTACTTGGAATCCCTTATAATTTGAAACAAATTTAAACGTTGGGATACTTATATTTTAGGATGGAGGGAGTATAAAAATATTAGACTACATATAAGTATTAGATTACATATAAGTTCTTTGTGTTTAGGATGAACTTCCGTTATATTTTAGGACCGAAGGGTAAAACGAGAAAATGAATATAACAAGAAAACTAAAACAAGAAAGAACTAATTCCCTCGAAAGCACCTAGCAAAAAAGAAAAGGAAAAAATGGAAAAATTCGGCCCTTTGTTCGGACCTTTAAAATTCATCCCCTTCGTCTAAGAGAGTGTTTGGTTTCCTGGACTAAATTTTAGTCCATGTCACATCGGACGTTCGGATGCTGTTTAGGAGAACTAAATATGAGTTAATTATAAAATTAATTACATAGATGGAGACTAATTTACGAGACGAATTTATTAAGCCTAATTAATCCGCCATTAGCATATATTTACTGTAGCACAACATTGTCAAATCATGGACTAATTAGGCTTAAAAAATTCGTCTCACAAATTAGCCACAATCTGTGTAATTAATTATTTTTTTCGTCTATATTTAATACTTCATGCATGTGTCTAAACATTCGATGGGACAGAGACTAAAATTTTCCCTTAGGAACCAAACACCCCCTAAGCTATCACGCGTTCCAGGACTCTTCCCAGCTCGTCTTCTTCTTTTGTCATCGTCATCGTCCTCCCCTTCACACTCTACTGGGCGCGTAAGCTACATCTAGTGTGGACTGGAGATCCATCCGTCCGGTCCATCTGCTGGACCTCGATTGATTTCTTCTTACCTAGGTAAAGCTCTGCAGGATCCTTTCTCTATGTGATTTGTTAATCCCTATCGTCCTGGCTGGGATGGATGCCCCGATCCACCAATTCTGTTGCGGATTTGTTCGCTCTGTGGTGCTGGTGGTAACAGCTGTATTTTTTCCCCCAAATTTTGTTCGGGTTGTTAATCCTGCACGTGCTGGGGCGGGGCGGTGACGGATCGGTGATAGATTGGTGCGATCCTTTGGCTCACGTTGAGTTGTATGTGTCGTGCAGGGACATCCGGGGGATGTCGACCCCTTCGAGGAAGAGGTTGATGAGGGATTTCAAACGGTTGATGCAGGACCCTCCGGCCGGCATAAGTGGCGCCCCGCAGGATAGCAACATAATGTTGTGGAATGCTGTCATATTTGGGTATGATGCAGAATCCTCCATTTCCCCCCTTTCTTAGTTTGAATTGTAATCTGACATCGTCTTTGTATATGTTTGTTTCATTTACAGACCTGATGATACCCCGTGGGATGGAGGTTAGTTAATCTGATTCATGTTGCAGATTTTTGCTTCCTAGATCCAACTCATCATGTGCTTATCCAAACAATAATAAATTGCATCTGCATATGCTGCTGCTGGCTTTGCCAGCACAACAGGCATCACTGACGTGATCAAGCGATGCAGAATACGACAATCTTTTAGTAGGCAGTAGTTCACTTGCAGGTGGCAAGCAGAAGTTTTCAGTTATCTGAGTTTGTTGACCTTACTGTCAAATGCATAGCTGCTCTAGAGTACAAATTCCAAGTTAAGATTTATAGAGGAAACTGACCCCCAAATTCAATGGAACTTTGTAGCGTACCATGTTGTTGTTGTTGTTGTTGTTTGTAGCGTACCATGCTAACACTAGTGTCAGTCTTGGTAAGCGATGACGTCAAATTAACTTCTAAAGCAAATATTAATAATTATAAACAATAAAACTATTGTTAAACCTAGTGAGAATTCCTTTTCTTCTCTCATTGAATCTTAAGATAAGAGGAAAAAAAACATTGCAACGACTATTGCTACTGTGAGAACATGCAAGCCCAAAGCATGTTGCTGGTGGTGAGAAAGGTCGGTCAATGCTTTGGTATTTGTATATATATGTGTAGAATGATTGATTTAGACAGAATAAAGTCAAAGAATTAGCTGGATGAGCCCCATTATCCAGGAATTAATTATACAATGGTCCTCTTAACGGAGATAATCAATAGTTGCTATGGTCCTCTTCCTCTTGTCGCAATTTTTGTATTTGTGCTGTTTCAGAACAAGACAATGTCTACACTATAACTGTTCTGCCTCTCTCTGCCGTTTGAATTAGCTGATAATGCATGCTTTATTGGAAGCTAATGTTTCACACACCACAGGATTGTCTGTGCGCGGCCTGCAGCTTGTCACCTTTTTTGTTGACATCCTGTGGTGGCAATTCCCTTATGGTTTGTGTTAATTTAGCGGTAGTAAAATTGTTCAAAGTTTGCCATAACTCAAAAACATTCCCATTTTGGAAATACATGATCATATATTGTTGGTTCATAGATTGGGAAAGTGTTAGATATGAAAATGATCCTAAATCTCCAGTGCACTAACTCACACAACAGCTCTTAGATTCTGTGTTGCTAACTTGTCTTTCTGAGCTTACTACATAGTTTGCTTTGTGTTCTGTCCTTTCATTGATAATATGCTAACTCCTATTTTATTCTCAGGTACGTTCAAGCTGACTCTCCAGTTTAATGAAGAATATCCAAACAAGCCACCAACCGTGCGCTTTGTTTCTAGGATGTTTCATCCAAACAGTAAGTTGTTTCTCATCCATATTTATATGAGTGTACAGGAAATAAGCAGATCTGATTTTGTCTTTGCTGACTTGTTCTTTCCCCCAAGGGACCTCTTCAACTCAGACATCATAGACTTTTTTTGGCAACTTTTCTGTGTTTGTGGTTATCTTCTTGATGTATCAGATATGTGCTGTGATTTGTGAATACATATGTGCTGAGATTTCACAATGTATGTAGTGCCATTGGTTTTGAACCAATGGAACTCTGGCTTATTCTGATACAACTGCTCTTAACTATAGGATGGTACTACCTTCTAATGTCCACTTATATGTCACCCTGACATATTTTTCTCGTGTGCAGTTTATGCTGATGGAAGCATATGCTTAGATATCCTGCAGAATCAGTGGAGTCCGATATATGATGTAGCTGCAATACTCACGTCGATCCAGGTACAACCATACAAGTAATCTTTTATTTCTTGGCAGAGATTATTGTTTTTCCAACATTTGTAACTTTTGCTTGTCATACAATAACATTCAACTTTGCAATGCATAGCAACTCCCTCAATCCCAAAAAGAGTGCACCTCTAACTACAGCGCTAAGTCAAACAATCCTCAGTTTGATCAAATTTTTAGAAATAGTTATGGTACCAAATTAGTATTATTAGATTCATTATGGAATATATTTTCATATCATACCTATTTGGAATCATAATTGTTGATACTATTTTTTATAAACTTAGTCAAACTTAAGATAGTTCTATTTGGACCAGATTTAGAAGCGTACTCTTTTTGGGACGGAGGAAGAGTAGTTCTTACTGCTATGGACCTGGATGTCTGCTGAGTAGAATGTGTCTCTGTTTATGTTTATGAATTATGATGTTCTCAAAGACTCAAACCATCTGTGCTGGTGGCCAGTGTGTGACTAACCTGAGGTGTGTGCCATTTGCAGTCATTGTTGTGCGACCCAAACCCGAATTCGCCCGCTAACTCTGAAGCTGCCCGCATGTTCAGCGAGAACAAGCGAGAGTACAACCGCAAAGTGCGGGAGGTCGTGGAGCAGAGCTGGACGGCGGACTGATGCATTGCGCTGCGCAGCTGCTCTCTGCGCCCCGCATCCGTCCATGCGTTCCATAACAAAAAAAAGGGCAAGATGCTTGTGCTTGTAACTAAAGCCGAATTCAGCTGTTACTGCTGTTGTCCTATGTTAAGACGCTTTTCTATCTTGGTTTGAGCGGTGGAGATTGTTCTGTCTCAAATCAACTTTTACCTTGTGCTGGATCTGGAATACAAACTTAATTACTCTTGCATTGCGCCAACATTTCAACATTTTATATGAACTTTCCTCCTCTGGGTATGAGAATGCTTTGCTTTGGTTGGGAGATTGTTTGAAAACCAGGTTGACGTACAAAGCTATGGTATTTAGCTCAATTTTGAACCAATATAAGAGCATCTCCAAGAGTAACCTAAATATTCCTCCTAAAAAATATATGTTTGCCAACTCCTAAAAATGTTTTAGGAGAAAAAAAAAAGAAGTTTATCTCCAATAGTTCCTAATATTTGACTTCTAAAGAATCAAATGCTGGTCCCATTTGACATTTTTTTTTCTGCAGTCTTTTTTTTTCCATGTGAACCTCTTTGTCGCCGTGCGTATCCACGCCGCCGCCGCCGCCTGCATCCGTCGTGTTGCCCTAGCCCAGCAGTCGACAACCAGGCAAGCAAACAGAGCATGCATACAGTACCATGCAAGCAAGCAGGCGCTCGTCGTCGCCTCGGTGGCACTTCTGCTTCGTCCGGGGCTGCGACGGCTCCATCGTCATCAACTCCACGCCGTTCATGAGGCTGTGGGGGAGCTGGTCGGCGAGCGGGTGTTGTCCAGGCAATGGCAGCGGCGGGGGCGGCGACGAGGAGGCTCCGGGCATGCCCTGCGGAGGAGGAAGAGGCTGTTGCAGGTGCTGCTGCTGCGGCGGCTCGTTGTCGTCGAGAGGGAGGCGCTCGTAGGCGACGTTGCCGAAGCAGGCGGCAACGATCACGACGGGGCCGGAGGCGAGGAGCGGGCCGGCGACCGTGGCGCCCACCACCTGGCCCTGCCCGCCGGAGAGGTAGACGGTGAGCCCTGTGGCGGCGGGCGGCGCCGGCGGCGGGAGGAAGGAGCCGCTGAGGGAGAGGATGTCGAAGCGGCCAGCGAGGGTGACGACGGTGCCGGGGCCGCCATCGGGCTGATGGATGCACACGTTGGCGACGCTCCCGGCGCCGCTGAGCACGCACACGCCCACCTGGCGGCGGCGTGCGAACCCGGCCACGCTGTCGACGACGTCGCAGCCGCCGGCGACCTCCAGCATCTCCAAGAGGCAGCGCCCAGGGCCCGACAGGTCTGACTGGAAGATCGCCACCGGGTCGGCGCCCCGCCGGTACAGCCGCACCTCCACGAACGGGACGCGCTACCTCGCTGTCGCGGTCGGCTCGAGCAATGGCGCAGCCAAGTATTCCTGTTTCGCACGCGCCATCACCACCCCCTCGCCGGCCTGCTCGTTTGGTAACTACTGCGATGTGCGGGCCTAGCTGGATGCGAAAATCCTTACAAGTTATGGAGCAGTACAGAGAGAAGAAAAAGGACCTACACATGATTTTTATTGACTTAGAGAATGCTTATGATAAAATACTAAGAAATGTTATGTGGTGGGCTTTGGACAAACATAAAGTCCCAAGGAAGTACGTCGGGCTCATTAAGGACATGTACAACAATATTGTGACTAGTGTTCGAACAAGTGATGGAGACACGGATGACTTCCCGATTAGGATAGGACTACATCAGGAGTAAGCTTTGAGCCTTTATCTGTTTGCTTTAGTGATGGATGAGGTCACAAGGGACATACAAGAGGACATCCCTTGTGTATGCTTTTCGCGGATGATGTAGTGCTAGTTGATGAAACCCGGACAGGAGTGAATCAGAAACTAGAGTTATGGTGAGAGACTTTGGAGTCCAAAGGTTTTAGAATCAGTAGAACTAAAACTGAGTATATAAGATGTGACTTCAACACTACTACTCAGGAGGAGGAAGATATTAGTTTGGAAGGTCAAGTAGTGTCCAGGAAGGATACCTTTCGATATTTAGGATCAATGCTACAGAGAGACGGGGATATTGATGAAGATGTTAGCTATAGAATCAAAGCAGGGTGGATGAAGTGGCGCCAAGCATCTGGTGTCCTATGTGATAAAAAGGTACCACAGAAGCTAAAAGACAAGTTTTATAGGACGATGATTAGACCTGCTATGTTGTATGGTGCAGAATGTTGGCCTACGAAAAGACGATATGTTCAACAGATAAGTGTCGCGGAAATGCGTATGTTGCGTTGGATTTGTGGTCATACAAAAAGGGGTCGAGTTCGGAACGTTGATATACGTGATAGATTAGGGGTAGCACCAATTGAAGAAAAGTTTGTCCAACACCGGTTGAGATGGTTTGGACATATCCAACGGAGATCTCCAGAGGCACCGGTGTATAGTGGAATCCTAAGCCAGGATAGTAACGTAAAGAGAGACAGAGAAAGACCGAAGTTTGACTTGGGTAGAGACAATAAAAAGAGATTTGAAAGGATGAAATATACCCGTCTTAAATAGGAGTACTTGGAAAACAGTTATTCACGTGCCTAAACCTTGATTGCTTCTGCTGAGTTTTAACTTTAATCTACCCCAACTTGTTTAAGACTTAAAAGCTTTGTTGTTGTTGTTGTTGTGTGTGCATGGGTGATACCAACAGACACCAATACTTTTTTCTTTGAGACCAACAAATCTGACACGAAATGATCGTATGGAATACATTCTACTTCAGGGGGAAAAAATCTATCTGGACTAGTAGCAATTCAAACCGAATAAAGCTCAAGCACAGTGCACAGATGCTTGCTCAGATGCTGCATGTGGTGGTTAGATACTTAGATCAACGTAAAAAATGTATAGTGGGTTCCTAAAAAAAAAGAAACGAAAAGAACCTGGTGCAATCAAGGGACAGCAAGCTCTGCTTTCAAGAATCTAGGATGACAAAATAGCGCCTGGAAGCAAGCAAACTTTTACAGGCAATACATATGCTACACAACATGGTACATTCTACCGCCGTGGCTCCACAGTCCAAAGTAGCCCAAAATTTTAGAAACAGATGTTAAGTCTTAACTGTTGTTTGAGAAATAGTGAAATAGAACTGCAGCTACTGCAACAAATACAACCTTGAATAGCAGCTTCTTTGATCCAGTCGATTCAGATGAGGACCCTGACACTGTTGGATCCACCTTCTGCCCCCTTAACTTAGCTACCAACCGAGGAATGAGCCCATGCCTTGTGGCTGTAACAGAATTAATACTGGTAAGAAGCAAGCTGCTGATGTTTTTTTTTTCAGGAAAATAAAATATCAACAACATTTGTTAAGAAATTCAAAAACCCCCTTACATGTACTTCCTCCTTTCCAAATTGTAATTAGTTCTGGCTTTTCTAGGTACATAGCTTTTGCTACACACCTAGATATACATTATGTCTAGATATATAGTAAAATCTATGTATCTATAAAAGCCAGAATGACTTATAGTTTGGGACGGAGGGAGTACATCACAATAGGGGCAAAATAGGAAGTAAATATCAATATAAAATATGTGAAATAGTTTGCAGAAAAATATGCCAAGGTCAGTTCAGAAAATGCAAGGGATTTCACACTGAAGCTAGTGCCAAGGGTTCAGTTAACAAAAGTCCCACTCCTAACAACCAAAGTTTTAAAAAAACAATCAAATACTATTTTCTCTTCATGTATAGAAAGGTGGTTCTTAGTAGTATCAGAAAACAGGTCAAAGCTGGGTCTTGTCCCAGGAAATCGTCCCTGTCCCAGGAATTCAGGAACAATTTCATCCCTGTCTTATAAAAACCTCTAGCAAGTAGTGCGCCATGTTCCTTGACCCCCATGGACCCAAGAACTTTGTGACTATGCGTAGTAGCATACTGTTAAAGATCAAGCAGTGATTTTCTATCTTGGAGACCTGTTTGATATCGAAATAGCACATTTATAAAAGAGTGCGTAGTTTTTTTTTTCTTGAACCATGTAGGAGTGCCATGTGTCATTTCATTAAGATGAAAGCCAAATGTACAACACCAAACAGGATACACACCCAAAATCCACGCATCCCCTAGAACACTGAGATCAAATACGATACGATCAAATAGATCAGATGACCAAAATGCAAGGACACAGACCCTAGAAAAGGCTCTGGAGGCCATGAGTCCCAGCCTTGAACAATAGAGCACTCCCTCCGCTTCTACTGTCCACACTACCAAGGATATGTTCAGGGTAGCATTGTTGAAACCGCAATCATTACAGTGTTTCCTTATTTCCCGTGTTACTAAAATGATCAAAGAATCGAGGTCTTCTCACTGCTCTTTATCCGCTCTCTTGATAATCCGGTTCGACCAGCCAGAGTAGTGGCATCAGGTTGTGGTGTTAGTGCCTGCAGGCTAATTCTCGAACTACAGTAAGCTATACTGTACTTGCAACCACAGATCAACAGATGGTTGATAGTTTCAGGAGCTAGGTCACAAAGTGGGCAAAACGCCAGAAATGGCAACCCTGTGAAAAATTACACCATAGAGGAGCCCATGACATCCAAATCCTTTTTGAAGGTGCAAATCTAATTGGTCCGAGAAACAAAAAGTTCCCAACCTGTTTTGAACAATACTTTCTTCAAACCAAGTACTGTCTTCTTTTAGCCAGTACATCTATTTTTTTCCTAGAACTAGAACAATTCATCAACAAATTTCCTATAAAGGATGCTCGCTAAGAGTTGCCACTTCTTCAGTATGACCACTGCACAGCAGAAACATGACCAGCTAAATCTAGAGCAAGAAAACAGGCACATTGTGTTCAAGTAACCTTGTTAACCTTGTTAGTGTGTAACACTGTAACTTGTTTCAAGGTAGGGTTGGAAATTGTAAGTTGAACAAAAAAATGTTAATTATTCAATTCTTTCAACATCTGAAGCTGCATTCCATCCTTTACATCAAATTTTGAAGAAACAACTTTATCTGATTCTCTCTAGAAGAGCAGGCATGGTTGTTCGAGAAAAAAGAGCAGGCATGGTGACAGCACAACGAAAACAAAATTTATTCTGCATTGAATGTAGCTGTTATACAAGTATGATCAAGTCCCATACATACTAGAGCACAACCTCTGTAACACAAGGCATCACAAAACAGAAACCAAACAACATAAATATTTGTGCTTACCTGTTTTCTTCAACTCCCTCTCTTCCTCACCAATCCTTCGTCTCAAAGCATTCAATAATGAGCCAAAGTAAAGAGCTAAGACAGTGCATGTGAAGGTGATGACATTGTATGGCATGCTGAAATCAGGAGTTGTCAGGGGAACAAGCAATACTTCTGTATACGACTTCACAACACTATCTTCCTGCAGAACACAGAGATATTGACATACTGCAACAATAATGAAGCACAAATACTTATATTCATGTATGGCAAGGAAATCAGCTAGTACTAGCCAACTGATCAGTTCATGACATCTCTCTGAGGGTGTACCTGGAAATTTTCTAGTAAAGGAGATCCAAGTACTGGATCAATTTCAGGGTAACTTCGAGCAGAACTGAACTCAGGAAAGCTAACCAAAGCTGAAGGAATGTCAAATCCTTGATTAGCATCAGGAGGATATTCATCTATATGCAGGAATCCCTGAAATTTAATGTGCAGTTAACATTGTCACAAACTAAAAACGCAATGTTTAGTTCTGGACATCATTGCATTAAGACTGCCCAAGGGGCAAATAACAAATGAAGACTCAGGCCGAAGCACCAAGTGAGAAATATGTGAAATTGTACCCAATGGGAAGGTACATTAAAGTAACTTAAGCAGCAGAGCATACCTTGTCAAAATCCAATGTCAGAGTTCCTGACTGCATACTGCAAGGGAATCTTAGTAGCATCTCCAGGGTACCAGGCAAAAGCTTGTCTTCTGAAGGAATGACATGAATCTTGTCAACTACTTCTGACACAGTCTTCCTGCTCCCATCTATAAATATTTCTAGGCTGTGATAATAAACCTTAACATACCATGGAACAACCTGGAAAATAACTGCCTTTATTGAACAATCAGTTGGGCTGCCGGATATCTGCTTATGAAGATTAGTGGACATAAACGACAGAGCAATTGACCCTCTTTCATTTCCACTGCCCATAAGAAATCTGCTTGCATGAAAAGGTGATGGGGTGCAAGTCCATTCGAGGGGAAGCTTCCAAGTTATGCCCACATCCAAAGGTTTTTCCTCAGTGTAGTTACTAGCATCGTATAAATATAAAAAAGAAGATTGAATTTCTACGTGATTTTGACCTTTGATCAACTTGTCCGGGCTATTAGACAATACAAAGAATTCATTACTCCAAGAAAGATCACTCCCAGATTTGTTAACATTGTCAACAATGCCTTTATCAACCTCAATGAATACTCTGCTGGATTTAGAAACAAGGCATTTCCCTGACAACTTTCTGTTGAAAAGATGTCTCATGGACCAGTTGGGCTGAAGTTGACCATGATTGGAATGTAGCTGTTCGCCACTTACAGTATTTGGTTGGAGCACAACAGTCAGAGTTTGATCAAGAATAATACCAAGTGACTGGGACGATCTCAGTTTCAGTTTTTGCGAATGGTAATATCCTTTGTAAATTGAAGGCCTGTACAGCAAAGAAGCTATCCCAGCTTTGTCACGACATGGAAGAAGTTTCAACCAAGGTGTCAGATTCTCAGTGCATACTGCTTCACGAGGCAATGCACCATATCGCAAATTGCCTTCATTCAATTTAAATCCCCAACGAGGAGCAGAAAATGCAGTTGAAGACTCCAAAAAGTTGATGGATGCACAAAACAGGCCAGAGAGTGTATGTGTCAGGTTCTTCCATGTTGCATCAATTTCAGACAAAGGAAGATCAAAAACTGCCCACAGCTCAACACCAGGAGGCTTTGCATTATTAGTTGACATAGGATCAAATCCACCCCACTGCTCATAGTTCCATCTTCCCTGGGTGAAAGATAGCTCCAACTCGCTAATATGATATTTTTTAACCTGGTCTTGACAAAGCAGAATAATGTTAATAGAGGTTCTCAGTCATTCATAAAATGTGGCAGCACATAAGAAATGGAGGGCCCCTTTCTTCAGCGCCCAGGCTGTTGTGACTTAAAGGTGTAAACAAGGCATAGCTTATTATATGTAAACCTAATAGGCAACAAAAAGAATCTCCTACAACTAAAAAGAATAAAAGTAAGATAATTTTTTTGTGCGACTTTTTTTTTGGGGTCGCTCCTCCCTTCCGGCCGTGCGATACCCCGTGCGATAGAAAAAGAAACTGCCATCCCTGCGATCCCCGCCTGCTTTGAAGGAAACAAATCGATCACCTGAGGCCACATGCATGGAAGGAAACAATAATCATGCATGGAAGGAAACAATCATGCGGTGCCCCTCTCTCGCTCGGTCAGATATATTTCATCTCCACATAAACCGGATGCATGGAACAGACGTCCCTAAAATACAATTAACATGATGCCACATGCATGGAAAGAAACATACATGGAACAGACGTCCCTAAAATGCACGTAAACCCTATTACTGGTTGAGGCCACGTGCATGGAAGGAAATAATCATGCATGGAAGGAAACAATCATGAGCTGTACAGGAAACATTCAACAGTTTCTTTCCAAGCTATATCAGAGACTTTAATTCATGTCTTTTATTTGCATCGAAGAAAACTCATCCGAGGTTGAGATTGTTGGCCTCACAGAAATGTTCAAAACACGATATGAATTTTTAAAATACTATTGTTCTTCAAAGAATCTTACATCTTATACATTCCTTTCCTTGCCTGGAGGTATATATTATTCTGATTTCCTTTGCTACTTGATCTGTGCAGTTCTTTTTCCTCTTAGAAAAGAAATCATTGAACTTTATACTTGAGACACAATTGATCAGGCCTCATCAATGAAAGCCTTTCAACCAACAATAATTGATCCAGCAGAGGCACCTAAACCTTTAGTTACGCATACTGCAGTTTAAGTTTCTAACACGAGAGAGAGGGAGGGAGCAGGGAAACATAGTGCTATGCAAAGTGAAGTATAGCAAAACTGAATCGTCAGCTTCACACAAGAAAATTAGAGCACGTTGATGAAACTTAAGCAACATTTGTGGCACTAAGAGTGGACACATCTAGATATTAGTTGCAATCTGCATTTTGTATCATATTTGCAGTTTTCTGAAGGGTAGACCTTCAGAACTTTTCACAGCTAATAAGCAGGGCTGGAGCTGGAACAGTAGTGGTAGTTGGTAGTTGAAAAGTTTGGAACATCACAGGTCCTAATAGTCATAGATGATTGGACTAAATATGCTTGTTTGAGAACAAAAAAAAAAAACAGATACACAAATGGATCAGTGCAATGCATCAAAAATTTCGACTCTCATGGACACCCTCATGGATCAGTGCAAAGCATCCCAATCCTACAACATACACAAATGACAACCTTAAAGTTATGATATTTTCAAAGGGTGGACAATAAAGACCATCTTAGACGTTGACATTAGAGTATATACGTGCAGACACATAGGCATGGTGGTGCAAGTGAGCAGCCAGCAGGAGTCGAGAGTCAGGGGGTGTTTGGATCCCAGGACTAAACTTTAGTCCCTGTCATATTGAATTTTTAGATATCAATTAGGAGGACTAAATATGAGCTAATTATAAAACTAATTACATATGTTGTGGCTAATTCGCTTGCCAGCGCCGTGTACAGGATGGTATGGAGATGTGGTGGAACTTATTCGTGGATTTGTTGGCGCACGAAAGAAATGGATATCGAAAATCTCTTCCTGCCGGTATAAAAAATGATATTAGCCGCATCACGGAAAGATCTATACAGTAGAGTTTGTGAGCCTGCGACGTCACGCTCTCTGTGACTGTGTAAATTTCACGAACTTAGCTTTTTGGATTAAATGTCACTTTAACGTCGGTCATGTACTTTTACAGTATTGTTATCTTATCGTGCGATCCGTGTGTTTCGTCCCGTAGAAACGCACGGGCACGAACCTATTTGCATATATACTCGAACCTGTGTGTACATGATTATATGGAGATGCAACGGAACTTATTCATGGATTTATTGGCGCATGAAAGAAATGAATATCGTAGAATTCTTTTTGCCGATATAAAATATTATCTTAGTCGTATCACGAAAAAGTCTATACAGTAGAGTTTGTGAGCCGGCGACGTCGCGTCTCCGTGGCTGTGTTAATTTCACGAACTTTGCTTTTTGAATTAAATGTCACTTTGACGTCGGTATTTAATTTAACAGTATTATTATCTTATCGTGTGATCTGTGTGTTTTTAGTATAAAAGATTTAGTTGTCCCGTAGCAACGCACGGGCACGTTACCTAGTACAGAGTAAAATTCTCAAACCCACCAACATTTGGGGCTAGTGCCTAATAGGCAAAAGCCCACCAACTACTGTGCCCATTTCAGAGACCCCCCAATACTCAGGGTCGTTGACTTGTTGTCTTACAAAGTACAAACCCACCAACTACTGTGCTCATTTCTAATCAAGCTGGGCTTCAGCCTTTGATCAAATTGCAAAACTTAAACTTTACAGCGACTACACAGCACCTCGGCTCAAATTTGGGTAAAAACAAATCAGCACTTGGATTGCAACATTCAACTAATACCTTGACAACTTGATAAACATCATTAGGTGGAAAAATGAAATAAATGCAAAGTAAAGATCTCCATCTTAGCACAACTATGTACATGTGCCAAAAGCAAAATCTTTGCAGCAAATCAATTGCTTGCCTCACTGTCCCAGTGGAGTACCCACAAACAGATCAAACGTGTTATTGATCTACAACCACACCTATCTAGTTGCATGCTAGTCCAAGCTAATGTACCAGTATGAACGACGAATTAAAGCCGTATACAATTGGAGCATAAACCCTAAGTCAGCGACATCAGAGATCTGCTCCTGAGTGGAGATGGACGCACGGGGCACGCACCAGCTGGGAGATGGCCTTGGGGAAGAGGTGGTGGTGCCGACCAACGGAAGCAGCGGGGGGCGCAGAGGAGCGGAAGTGGAAGTGGGCCAGTGCCTTGCGGTCCGGGAGCGGCCGCAGGAGCAGCTCCTCCGTGAATTTCTCCTCCTCAGGCGCCGCCGCAGACGCCGCGGCGGCGGTAAAGAGGAAGAGGAAGAGGAGGGACAGGAAGAGGATCCATCCGGCGCAGGGGCGGATCCACCAATATGTAGAGGTCCCCGCCGGCGAGAACCCCCTTTCCCTCATGGCCGGATGCCATCTGCTATGTGCGGACATGGACGGCTTCTTTTCCTTTTTCGACAGACGGAGGCAGAAGACGGCGAGCGATGGGAGGCACGCGCGAGAGAAACTGTTAGACCACGTCTGGGCCTATTGGGCTGCGTAGGCAGGCCGCTCAGAGAAGCCCAGTGGAATGCGAACAGTTCTGGCCTTTAACAACGTTGTTGTTTTTCCCATTGTGCTTGCCGATTGAGTTACCCTGCTGCGCTTAACCTCCCCCCCCCCCCCCCCCCCCCCCCCTCATCGCCTTACCTGTCATCGCTGCCACATCGCATCCGCCGCCGCAGCCAAGGGCTAGCGCCGTAGCGCGAATCCATGACGATGAAAAGGCAAGTGAAATAACTGTGAAGTTGATTCCGTCGTAGTCCGGCGTTAAGACTCTGATTTTGTAAGTGCATCCGGCTCTTAAGTGGTTTCGGTGAATTGAATGACAACATCATTAAAGGTCTAACAAGTTTGCTAAGTGTTAAACAAGAAATTGAGTGTATTGCATACACTTTTGGACTGTGGAATAAGAAGTGTATATAAGTTCAACAAGAAGACAAACTCGATGATATTCCATATAATGTTCAAATCAAGACTAAATTGTGTATTGTTATATTGGAAGATCACGGAAACAATATAGTTTAAGAGAAAGACAACAATACAAATGGAGTTAATGAAATGGCTTCTATGTTGAGGAATATCATAGTATCATGAGAAAGCAAGCATATTTGGTAAATGTTAAAAGAGACATGAGTTGATGATTTTAGATTGGTCTAAATAATGGCTTGCTTTGCATAAACAAGAAGAGTTTGACAGTGGATTAGTTTTGATCAAGGATTGGAGAAAGAATGCATAAGTGAAGAAATACCAAGCAAAGGTTTAAATGACAAAGAACACAACTCATATTGGATATAAGTCCGTCTCTATGTTGGTTTGCTTGTATGGATAAAGATTTGAAAAATCACTTTGCATTGCTTTGATCAAGTTAGAAGTATGAAGATAGATATTGAAGTGAGTATTAGAAGTGTCAAGCCAAAATAAAGATGATATAAGGAATCGTGAATTGGCTTGACCATATTGATGTTGATTCATATATA
Source organism: Miscanthus floridulus (assembly GCF_019320115.1). Classification (NCBI taxonomy): domain Eukaryota; kingdom Viridiplantae; phylum Streptophyta; class Magnoliopsida; order Poales; family Poaceae; genus Miscanthus; species Miscanthus floridulus. The sequence goes on from NC_089585.1 coordinate 8,091,268, forward strand.
TCTTTATGTGAATCAAACTAAAGCTTGATTGATCTCAACATTCATATCTGAAGATATTCAAGCAAGGATCATACTATTGAAGAAATAGTTTTTCAATGGATACTTAATATGATGTGACTTGAGTATGGCTTGATAAGGTGAAGATAGCAAGGAAAGGGCTTCGAGGGACTAAGCGAAGGTGAAGGGCAAGCGACGGCTTGAGGACCGAGATACCATGCCTAAGGTGAAGAAGAGAGTACTTGCATTGAGTCGAGTAACTAATCAGGCTATGAGGAGTCATATTGTGTTGATAAAATCATTAGTGAAAGTAACTTGAAGCAATTGAGGTGAACTCATATGTATGGAAATGGTTCAAGTCACATGCTCAAAGTATGTTTGCTCTGAAAGTGCAATCAAGCATTAATTATGGGTTTTGGTGATAATGAACACGCAATTAGAAAACTAATGAGATTTATCGAGATAACAAGTAGAGAATTTATATTCGAGGATGCTACACGAAACAGAGGAGCCTCCAATTACAAATATAAATGGCTTTAAACTCAAAAGAGGTTTAAGATTCTTTTATATCTTAAATTTAAGTATAGGAAAAACCGTACTATAAAGGGGAACATAATGCTTAAGCTAATATGTGCTACTAAGTGCTCAAACAACCACAAGCATCCTCAGATTCACAGCCAAAACAGTCTACCCTTTACTATTACTCTTGTTGTCTTGCGTGGTGCGAGCTCCGACTCGCCCGACCCCTTGGGAGCAGGCTCCGCCTCGCCCGACCCTTTGGTCGTGGGCTCTGGCTCGCCCGACCCAAGGTCGCGGGCTTCGGCTCGCCCGACCCTTTGGTCATGGGCTCTGGCTCGCTCGACCCAAGGTCACGGGCTCTGGCTTGCCCGACCCTTTGGTCATGGGCTCTGTCTCACCCGACCCCAAGGTCGCGGGCTCTTTGGTCGCAGGCTCTGTCTCGCCTGACCTCTTAGGTGTAGTGTCCGTTGAGGGCTAGGGGTATATATACCTTTCCTCTTCTTCCCCAATGGCTATCTACGATTTAAGTGACCGTTGGGGCTGGGGGGTATATATACCTTCCCCTTCCTCCCCAAGGGTAAGGGACCAGCTCTCTTCTTCCTCACTTCAGTATGTCCAAAATAGAGCAGGAGCTCTCTCTCTCACTCCATTGTTGACCTAAAGCTCTCAAGCAAATCCATTGATTTCCCCATCAATCTTTGAGGGAAAAAGAATCCACAACTTGATTAGAGAGCAACTCCATTGATTCCTAAATTCTAAAGAGTACTTGGTTCACGTTTTGATCGGCGGTTGTGTTTATTACTCTTGGAGCTTTGCTCCTAGTCGACTAGAGCATCGCCTGTGGAGCTTGCCAACTTGTGTGGCAGCCCCGTGAGTTTGTAATCACCCCAAATAGCTAGTGAAATCACCCCTCATCTCAAGAGTTCATTCTCTTGACTTGAGAACGAGGAAAGGGTTGAAAGAGACCCAAAACCTTTGTGGCAACCTCAACAACATGGACATAGGCAAGCCTTAGTGGCGAGCTGAACCACGGGATAAATCGGTGTCTCACTTGTGTTCTTGTGATTTGCATTGCTATACTTATATTTGTGGTGATTCTAGGGTTTGGTCCCGATCTACTTGCTCGTGCACTTCCGCTAACATCCAAGTGGTGGAATAGGCTCTACACTACCCCAAGAACATCATTAATTTGCTCGATCTACTCTTCCTCGGGTAGTTTTTGAATTGTAGTTCGAGTTTGTCTGTAGGCGCAGCAGTGCCACACTTTTGTGAGGCAGTGCCGCAGTGCGGCAATGCTGCACCTTGGGAGCAGCAGTACCGCACCTAGAATTTAACTTATGCTGCGAGTTTGTTTTAAATAGGCCTATTCATCCCCCCTTTAGGCGACATCAAAGTCCTTTCAGACTTGCAAGCACCCGGGTGTTCGATATGGGGCGCTAGCATCGGATAATACCAGCTCAGTGAGCGAGAGAGTACCCCAGCAGCGGACCCATGTCATCCCCGAACGTCGCCCGTGCCGGTAGTCGCTTCCCACGCGCATCTCATGTGCAACACCCGATCTAATTTTAAAATATCCAGATGCAACCGTTCCAACATACACTGCAATACTTGCAAACCATTGCAAACATATGCAATATCTAGATGAAAACACTTGCAACAAACGTATGAAACACCTGAAACACTTAAAATATACACTTGCAACATGCATGTATATGCAACATCCAGATCTACTTTTGCAACATCTAGATGAAAACACTTGCAACATACATCTGATATAGATGAAACATACACTTGAAACCTACGTGCATAGACATTGCAACGTGTGCAACATCCCGATCTACTTTTGCAACATCCCGATCTACTTTTGCAACACCGATATGAAATACATGCAACATACCTCTGAAACATCTAAAACACCTGAAACATATGTTTACAACAAAGCGCTTTCAGCGCAACATCTCCTTGATGCTTGGGAATGGAGGCTCGTCAACGTGTGGAGTTCACTGGTGCAGAGCACATTGGTGGCGCGGAGCTCGCCGCTCCGGTGGATAGGTCCGGTGGAGAAGGCCACATGACGGTCGGTGAGCGCGATAGAGAGGAACGAAGGCGGGCGGTAGAGCTCCGGTGCAGCGGAGAGGGTGGATGGCGGTCGACCGGGCACGGTGGAGCACGCGAGCGGTGGTGCGGTCGCGATGGAGCATGCAGGCATGGCGGCGCTGTCGTGATTCAGCACGTTGCAGCGGTGCGGGGACGGCAGTGCGTTCTCGGTGCTGCATGCCGCGGTCGTCGAGGCCCACGAACGCAAAGCGTCTAGACCAACGGATGCCCTACCCACAACATTTCCGATTACCGGATGTTTGATACATTGAGATACACCATTCTTTGATTTATGGGATATGCTATATTTCAGTTGCCTAAAATATAACTTATTTTTATGCGACAGCTAGCAGCCCCTAGATTAACATCCAATGGCTACAATCTATTTGCATTGGTCTTTGTTCACAAGCTTGTTGGATGTTGGGTGAATAAATATGGACCCATTTTTCATATTAAATTGGGCTTTACCTCTTTCACTAACACACGAAAACACGTACAAACAAGCAATCACAAAATCAATTAACAAATGACAATTCTTTGTATAGTCCAACAATGACAATAATCTATATGTATCGAGACAGAGACAAACAAATTACAATTTGTTTATATAGTTGAGAAAGGACAAATATTAAATTTATGCTGGCACAAAGATAATTAACAATTTACAATTATTTCTATAGTTAGACAAGGACAATAAAAGGAACTGTGTTCACACAAATACAATTAACAAATTAATTTTTTTTATATAGGCATATACGGACAAAATTTTGATATGTGTTGACACAAAGACAATTAACAAATTATAATTGCTTTATAGTCAGACTACAAAGATAAAATTTGATTTGCGTTGGCACGAGAACCATTAACAATTAACCGAACCATTCTTCCGGGTTCGAAGCGTGTAACCAGGTATAGCTTGTAATGGATCGTATATCCGAACGAAATAGAACCCAATAGACAGGTTTGATGCCACATGGATTGAAGAATAAGAAGAACCGCGTCACCTGAACAGAAAAACAGAAAGCCATGATTTAGGCGACTGATACCTTAGAAATGTGTTGATTTATAGCCGGGGCCTCGAAGAGATACTTTAGCATGATGTTGGGTTATCGGGTCCAAGTACCGGAATAGCTTCTGCTACTGCTGCACAAATGTTCAATCTTCAATTAGAATGTTTATTCACCGTTACTAATCATCCAAATGTTTTGTTATATTTTTCAGTTATGTTTATGACAAATTATGATTTATACCTGAAAATCCATCTTTAGAATAATCGAAACATCTTTTATGAGATTGACATCATTATGGCTATATATAAGTGTATCCTTATTTGGGCCATAATATTATCCCTTATTTTATCTATATAATTGCTTCCTCATATAAATTAGTAGTACAAAGTTCGCTACATGTAAATTTTCAATTTTTATCCTAGACTAGGTAAATGCCCGTGCGTTGCAACGGAAAAACATAATACTATGCTAACGAATGTATGAGTGCGTGTTATACTACTACCTCCGTTTTCGTTTACTTGTCACCGAACTTTTATTGTAGCAATTTTGACCATATGTTTTTTTCTGCAAAAGATTTTTAGATACATCAAGTTTTCACATATATGATTCTTTATTGAACATACTTCATTAGTGTTATATATATTGAAGTTTCTAAGTTTTTTTAAAGAAAAAATAGATAGTCAAATTTGCTACAATAAAAGATTGGCGACGAGTAAACGAAAACGGAGGGAAGTATTACCTTACAAAGATACTGCAATAGTGATATTGAAACATCATTATTCCATAACTCTGCATGAATGATAGACAATTAAAATATAACTCTAAGTTTTGATGCGAAACCATAGTTCTTTCAACCAGCATATAAAAAAATAAAAATCCATGTGTAAACATGACAGACTACTCACTATTTCTTATCTTATATAATAAAATATATACATAAATTCATAAAATATATTATACAATTAAGAATCTAGTCTCTCAGTAGTTTGACCAGAAGAACGTGCTTTGCACGGACACCAAGTTGTAGCTGGTCACTAATCAAATATGATCAAGAAGATTTTCAAGTCCAAGATGAGGCGTCTGACTTCTTACAACGGAAGCATACAGAGCTATAGTTTGAAATATCCTGCATATAAGTAGTTGCTTATTTATTAAAGCTAAAGTACTATCGACTATTTTGAAAAAATATGTATCGACGCATGAGACATTATCTTTTTTATGGAGTTCAAACCTCTTTATATGCAATATTGTAGAGATTCAGTTGTGCCTTCACATGTAGAGCAAATTCATTCGGAGAGCTAAATCAGATTTTATGAACTATTTGGCAAAATGGCTTCTCTGTGCCGTTGAAGAGAGAGAAGTGTATGAAATAACCCTCTTATTTTTGTTTCTTTTTTTCTTTTCTAATTTCTCATTTATTCTCTCCTCTCCTCATTTCTTCCCTTCTCTGTACGTCATCCCCCACCAGTGGTAAATAAAATGTCTATAATATACACTTCTTTTATTTTTGTCTTTTCTTTCTTTATTTTCCCCTTATTTGTATCTACTTTTTTATTTTGTACTGCCTAATCCTTTTATTTATCTCCACCACACGGCACCTTATCCACAATCCTCCACCATGCGCTCGCCTTGGACTCGACTCCTCGACCGCCCGTTCACACCAAGATATCGCCGCCGAAACTGATGGTTGGTCGAACGACGGGAGGAGCCCGAGCAGTAGCAAATCGGAGGAGCTCGAGTACGTGCAACTGGCCGGAGCAGCCACACGTAGCTCGTCGGAGGAGCTCGACCACGCGCCCATGCCGGAGGAGCTCGGCCATGCGCGGCTGGCCGGAGCAGCCCTTCCCCATGGCTGCAGGGCCTAGCGCCGCCGACTCAATCCTCCCCACGCCAACCTCTTCTCTCCGCCCTTCCAGCGTCGGCGTTGCCTGCGCCGTCTAAACTACTCGCCTGCTCGATGGAGGAGCTTGCAGCCCCACACATCGACGCCCTCCCCATCATGCTCGCACCACCGCCCCCCTCGCGCCGGTGGTCGACCAACGCTTTCTCAGCTATAAAATCCGTCACCGCGGGCCATGATGCGCGGACGGGATCTTTGGGTAGAAGGCCTGGTGGGCAGGAGGCCGCCGACATGGAACCAGGCGGAGCAAGCTGCCGCCGGAAAGAAGGCCAATCCACCCCGACCTCATCCCCTCCCGCATCTGCTTAACTCGGCAGAGGTGGGGCCCCATGGTGCTGCACCCGCCATGGCGCCAGATCCCCATGGCGCCACACCCAGCACCCTCACTTTGAGGTAAGGATTCTCCTTCCTCCCAAGTCAGAATGCACTGCCATTACGTAGTTTAATTTGTTCACTGCTAGTTTTTGTGTTGGTTAATGATGCCAGTCTGAACTCCGGAAGTTTTATTTAACTAGGTAGCGTGCCCGTGCGTTGCTATGGGATAACTAACAATTTATACTAAAAACACACGGATCGCACGATAAGATAACAATACTGTAAAAATTAAATGCCAACGTTAAAGTGGCATTTAATCTAAAAAGCAAAGTTTATGAATTTAACAAGTCATGGAGTGCGCGGCGTCGCAGGCTCACAAACTCTACTTTATAGACCTTTCCGTGATGCGGCTAAGTTAATGTTTTATATTGGCACGAAGAAATCTCTGATATCCATTTCTTTCATTGTAATCCATTTATTTGGACAATGTTTGAGGTGAGGGCACGGTTACAGTTTTTAGTAGCTTTGCGATATTGTCCGAAGCTATGAGATGATTGATGTCTTGCAATGATCCTTCTAGAGATTGGGTCGAATCCAACCTAGAGCCTTGGAACCCTGCATCTTTTCCTAGACGGGCTTCACTTCGGATGCGCCGGTAGCAATATCAATGATCTCCAATCGATGGACCAAGTCGTATGGATTCCCATACAATGGCTCAAACATGTAGATTTTGTTCTTCTTGTACTAGGATACACTTATTCCACTGAAGCTTTCATTGAAATGTTTAGACACGAATAGTGTCTGATCACCGATGTCCCTCACCCTGGACCACTCCGTCGTACGGTCATGGAGGTTGCACTTGTAGATCGCGCTGCTGTAGGTGAAGCTCTGTGTCTCGTGGAACGTGCTCACCATGGCACCCACAATGTGTAGCTCACCGTTTGATTCTAGGTAGCTGCGGTGGCAGAGCCCCGCAGGTGGCGACAGCGATGGCAGCAGCGTCGCGGTTGGAGTAGCGTCGGCGGCGTTGCTACTGTAGATGGAGATTTCTTCAGTGCAGTCGATCGCCAAGAACTTGTCTTGGCAGTGGACGATGGACCCCACGGAGAACTCCAGTTTGGTGTCGAGCAGCGTCCATGCGCTGTCGACTCCAACCCAGCAGAACGCGACCTCCGTGGAGCACCCAAGCATGGCCATGGACACACACTCATGGTCGGCGGCGTCAGGCAGCGCCGAGAGCATGATCTCACGGAAGAACACGCCCCTCATCTCTTCTAGCTTGATGGATCTACCTGCGGCATCTGCGTCCCCGTAGCCGTTGGTGGGATGGAGGACCCACCGGCCATGGACCCTAGACACGCGTTCCGATGAGGACGCCACCACGACGTGTTCGCCTACTGGCGAGAGCTCAACGTGGGGGGCACAGGCATCGGCGAATGGATTCAGCAGCGTCACGGACGCTGTCTCGTCCATGAGCGCTAGCCAACCACACGAGGAGCCGCACGCCACCTTGTCGTGCACGTCGGGCAGCGTCTTGGACAAGGCCTTCTTCTCCAGGACGTAGTAGAAGCCGACGCGGTCCAAGTCGGGGTCGAACAGGAGCAGTAGGAGCAGCCCAAAGGTCACGAACAGGACGGCGGCGTGCCATGGGGTGCAAGCGGATCGAAAGGACGCCGCGTCACGGCCTGACGTGAGACGCTGCCCGATGGATTCGAGGAGATCCTCTGGTAGGCCAGATCTCCAGTCAGGGAGAGGTAGGGACCTTCTATTGGGATTGGGAGGCTGAGCCATGGAAGACAGATGGCATCAACTATGGTTCATGCAAGAAATGGTGTCTGGTGTCTACTGTTGCGATGGACCATGGATTGGGGAACGGGGATATGGGGAAAGGATTCAAAATGAACAGACCCAAGGGCAATTTCAGCAAGAAACTGTAAGCGAGGGCGATGGAACACGTGAGCGTGAAACCAAATGAAATGAGGAAAAAACTATTCATTTTGCAAATATAAAGAGGGGAAGTAATTAAATATAGGCAGATTTGGCAAGGTTCTCAGAAATACAAAGATGTTCCTTTTGTCTTAATTCTCTTTTCTTCTGTGTTAATTCTCTTTCCTTTTGCTCGTTGCCATGTATGCTAGTGTATACAAACATACAATGTGTATATGGATAGCACAATAATTTTCTACTTCCTATTTTGCCGTGATTCCTCTATCACATGGCAGGCGATATTCAATCAAGCAGCTTGCGGGAAACATCGTGGGATCGTTGGCGTGGGTAGACGGACGAACCAAAACAAATGTCGCACCAAAAACTGTTCACACTTTGTTCTTTTTAGTTGTAGGAGATTCATTTGTGATAGTCAGTACTCCTACCTGCTATTTCTAGTTATTATGATAGGTAGTACCCAGCAGTCCCGATCCTGCTTGTTCCCAATTCGTTGTTTTATCTATTTCTCGTGCTACCGATGCTTGTTTTATCTATTTCTCATGTTGCCAGAGCTTGTTGGTAATTCATTTATAATGGCCTCTTGGTACTACTAGTCCTATATTTAGAGTGTCCAACCTTCTAATTTTACTTCCTGCACTTCTAATTTTGGAAAAAAAATAAAGGATCTTTCTTACGACACTTCTAGGATTTAGCTGTCACCCAGGTGAGCTATATGATGAGCTTGTGGGTGTTTTTTCATATGTTGTTTGAGCTATATACTATCAATCTATTTCATATGCTCACATTGTTCTAGAATTTCATTCATCAACACAAGTCTTTGGTTGTTGAATGCAAATTTTTTTATTCCCAGTTAATAGGCAGAATTTTTTAGATGTTTCATAAAGAAATTTAGAGTGCCTGAGGGAATATTTATATGTACAGGAATAGAGTTTATGTAACTAATTTCAACAGGACCCATATATGGAGAAAGATTATAAATGAGTCTTTGAGTGTCACCATTGTAGATCTCAGTGGAACCGTGACCTTGAAAATGGTTAAACTAACAATTTTAGACCTCTCATATTCATCTATGGTTAAGCTTCCATTTTCGTGCATCTATTTGTTACTGTGAACTGAACCTGAAAGATACTATGAAATGAGCATTATATGTACCATATGCTAATCTTGGCAATGATTTTCCATTTTTCCATAGGCTTTCATCTATACATGAAACTGCTACCTTCGGTTTTACCCTACCAATTTCCTATACATGGATTTCCTTATGGCGTTCCTGGAGACTTGATCTGCTGCATGCAACCATTTCTCACTGGAAGTAACAGGTACATCCTCCATGTTGTTCTGGTTCCTGTTGGAATTGGCGTAGTGCTGCATCTTGTTCCTTAGTTGGTGGGCTTTTTAAGAATTTTGTTCCAGTGGCAAAGCCTGATTGTTAATTTATGACTTCTGATTACTTTGATCATTTTCTCTATTTGTGCTCCTTTGTCAGATGTTTTGCTCTGATTGTTTCTTCATTGCACCACTAACATGTGCTTTTGCAGCAGCTTTAATTGTTGTTTTGGTCACCATCCGGACATTTCAACAGGAGTAGGGTACTTAGGCTTTGGGGAATATATGTCATTAAGGTTTAAGGGTATTATAGAACGAATATGATTTTTTTTCTGAAACAAAACCCAGCAACATCATATTTTTAGGGCAAAAATTGCAGTTCATATAAAGGTAAAACCAGTTCGTATTTAGGGCAAAATCGTGCATTAGAACTGCAATCACTACATACTATATTGACAGGATTAGGACAATTTGTTGAGCATCACTTACCCGTGACTTGTCCTCCCTTTTGTACAGTCGAACCGAGAAGTAGATCGCGAGGGAGATGGCGAGGGCAAGAGAAGCAGATTGTCGTCGATGTCAGGTGGCCATGGTGACGGCACCAGACTTGGCGTCGGCAGCTTGGAGTAGCAGATCGCTGCTGACGTCAAATGGATCTTCAACAGGAGTATGGTACTTAGTTTTTTTCTGAAATAAAACCCATATTCTTTCCAAAGTAAATCATGATTAACACAATTTTCTGTTCTTGGAGCCAAATGCATGGTTCTATTATTAGTTCATATAAAGGTTAAATCGTGCATTAGATCTGCAATCACTACAGACTATAATAGACAGGATTAGGGCAAATTTTTTAGCATCACTTACCCATGACTTGTCGTGCCCTGTGTACAGTCTGACCAAGGAGCAAATCGTGAGGGAGACGACGAGTGCAGGAGAAGCAGATTGCCGTCGATGTCGGGTGGCCACGGCGGTGGCAACAGACAGGCGTCGTGTGATTGGGAAGCATATTGAGAGGGAGGCGGAGGGAAGGAGAAGTAGATTACCGTCTGTTGATGCAAAAGTGTATCTGCAAACACAAAGGGCTAATACCCGAATTGATATCCAAGGCGTGCCAGTCGATTTGACCTGTTAATCGACAAGGATGAAGATACGAGCACTTTGGTCCTGACAACAGCGATACGCCCGGAAGTCACAGCCAAGAGGTACTCATGCGGAACTCGAGGATCGCCGAAGGTCGCACTGAAGCGATGCAGCTCGCCGAATCAATGAGAACTCGTAAAGAGAAAATAATGCAAATTGACGAAGTCGCCGAAAAGTAAGTAGATGCAAATGGGAGTAAAAATTGGTTTTGATATTGATTGATATATCTAATTACATTGCCCCTCACTCCATATTTATACCCTGATCTAAAGAGACACAACCAAACACAACTAGGACACCAAGCCCATATCTAAGGAAACACGTGACTCTTACATGAATCATACTCTAACAAATATAGAAAAGGAAATCAACTCCTATCTATTTCCCTGTCCGCCTCAATTACGATGGAAATCTCACCGTCCTCCTTCCCATCGGCATACCCCCTGTTTCATCGGCAATAGTCTTCAAGTCTTCCCTCATCAGCATACTCCTTGTTTCATCGGCAGTAGTCCTCAAGTCTTCCTTCATCGGCATACTCCCTGTTTCATCGGCAGTAGTCTTCAAGCCTCCCTTCATCGGCATCACCAGCTATCGGCAACCATCTTTACAAGCTGGCTTTCATTGGCTATCAAAGTATACAGTAACTTTCCCCTTGCCGATTAGTCCACTCCGATCATTTTAACACGTGCAAAAAACGGTGTCAACACATGCCCCCCAATTTCGGAGTATAAAACCATTAATGCTCCGAAATTTACTCCAGATTACCGTAACTCATTCTCCAAGCCAAAACCTGATCTGTTATCAAATCCAATCAAATCTAATCCTGATTCACGCACTTCAGTAAATATCGCACAATCGCCAACCACTCTTGCCTTGATTATGGTTAAGATACCGAAACAATAACCCATCGGCAAGATCTTAACATGATAATGCTGTCATTTTCAGAATTAAAATATCCTGTACCGATATCTCTTCCAAGTCATGATTACTTGCCATCAACCCATCTGTACAATCCCCTGATTATCGTGCGAACAGTTACCATATCCATCTGAACCACTTCGACCTACATGCGCGTGGCATAGAGATAAGTCCAAAATACCCCTACTCCAAGCGGCTTATAAATAGATTCCTCCAGAATACTCGTCTTCTACCCTCAGACTCCAATCTTTGACATTTTCTCTTTCCGGCGGCGACTCCGACGAACCACTGCACGACCTCAACCAACAAGAACCCTTCTCCAGCGTTACCTCAAGTCTCCGGCTCGAGCCCTCATCTTCCTCAAGATAATGGCAATCAACTTCGACGTCCCCACGGTTCGCTTCACTTCCATTACCTTTACTTTGATTCCCCTAGTTTTTGCAAATCCATACAGTTGGTGATTTTTCCTTTCTTTTGTTCTCCGGATCCTTCAAACTTAGGAACTGCGCAACAAATTAGTTATTCCAACCGATCAGCCGCATGTCCAATGCCTAGGACCAATGGGCAACCCAGATCCAACCGATCTGATTAATGCAGAGGTTAACAGAATCCCTTTTAGAGCCCAAAATTTCTCTCTGAATTTATGGAAAGACACATTCTGATCTTGGCCCAAAACCACCAAAGGGTGGAAAGATTGGTACTTGAGGGTTAATAGATCGATGCAAGTATACTGGGCAGAACGGAAGTTAGACCAATGCATTAGGTTATCTATTGCCGATATGCAGAAGAATGAATCGATGATGATTGCAGCTGCTTACTTCTGGTCAGACACAACAAACACTTTTATGTTTGGACATGGCCCAGCTACTCCTACACTTGCCGATGTCCACATGCTCACTGGCTTGGATATTTCAACTGCCGATGAAGGCTCCATTTATGGTAGAAAATCTGAATATAGGGTGAATACCCGCAACATCGGCGGTTGAACGGGATACATTCAAGAATACCAGAAGACTGGGACACTTAACCAGAGGGAACATGCCACATTCTTGAATATGTGGTTAGAAAAAATTATCTTCTATGGTCGATCAGTAGGACCAACCAACGCCTTCCTCCCCGCAGCTGAACTTTTGGCTAATGGTGTAAGGTTTCCTCTTGGCCGATACCTTCTGAGCTCCACTTATCATCTTCTTCATCAAGTGTCTCAGAAACTTCTGCTTAGCGAACCCATCGGCAACCTAGGAGGCCCGTGGTGGTTTATCAACATGTGGCTGAATACCCATATGCACAAACGTTTGCAATGGGACTTTTTTGCCCAACAATTCCCACGAGAAATTGCTGAAGACCATGTGCTTGGGGA